>NW_028319583.1:0-300000 GCF_062004578.1 Staurois parvus | reverse complement strand
ATCCCGAGGGAAGCCAATGCCTGAAGCCACCATATATGAGATGTTGGGATTAGTTGCAGGTCAACAAGAAGGTCAAAGGCTCCATGTTCACTACAAAGTAATGAACGAAGCATGACCCACAGTTCCCGTTATATGTGGATCAATCAATAAATTCCCATGTTCCATGGTATGGCTTAGAGTAGGAGGGTACTTTAGTAACTGGCAGCAGGTTGACTGAATCAACCTAAATAAGGACATGTGTCACCAGCACACCATGGGCCCATAATTAATAGTCCAAACATTTAGCAATCACCTCATAATATGAGCAAGTTCACCATTTAGAGGCCACGTAGGATTTCTTTGTCAGACATGTGATATCCATCTAAGAGGTCCCATGTGGCCTTGAGGCATCGTACGTATTGTGATGAGGTTGCTTCTTCAAACATATGGATTATTGATAATGGAACCATGGTCCATAAATAATAATAGGTTTGTTGTATGATCAATGAAACCACGGTGTGCTGGTTCCCTTGTAGAGAGGTACACAGGAATGGTATGAGCAGAGAGAGACAATGCTTGTAGTGTTTGTAGCTAAATCAGAGCCAGAAGGTGTGAGAACCAGAGGATCTTGGTTGTTGGAACAGTTGGAGGGGATACTCCTATTATGGATTGATAGAGTCACCACCCATTAAGATTACTGATAATAGATCCAAGGTGTGCTGGCAGGGCTGCTGTTAGAAATCAAGGGGCCCCATGCAGCCTACCTGACAGGGCCCCCACCTCAGTCTGGGTGGGTGTAGGTGTATGACCCCTAAGATGAGAGTCTTATATATTTAAATTATTTTTTTTAATTTTTCATAGCCCCTTGGGGGAGGGACTTTGGTGAAATATCAGGGGTCTGCACAGACCCCTGATGTCCCACATTTAAGACAGAGAAACTGATCGAGGACAAAAATCCCAAATCCTCTCTCTGCAGCCTCAGCTGCTACAGAATGAACAAGAAACGCTTTATACAGAAACTCCCTGTTCATTCACAAACTGAAGCATAATATACATAGGGGAGCGCAGACACAGGGTGATCAAAGCTGCAGATGAAGGGGATCCTAGACAGGAGAGGGGGTGATTAGAGCAGCAGAGGGGAGGCAATCCCTAAAGCTGCTCCCCCTGTGACAGCTGACAGAAGGGAGAAAAGGAGAAGCCAACTGTGCTCAAGGAAGGGGAACTGCCCGTATCAGGGGCGGACTGACCATTTGGGAATTCGGGCACTGCCCGAGGGCCCAGGGTCAGTAGGGGGCCCCATGAGAAGCCCCTGGTACCTTTCATAGGCTTTTTTGGGTGTGGTTTGAGTGTGAGTGAGGACACAGGGGCCCCATGATCCCTTACTGCCCGGGGGCCTCATGAGTTGTCAGTCCGCCCCTGACCTGTATCATAAAGCTACCTGGGCCCCCCTGTGGAACTGATAACTAATGGGGCCCATGCCACATACTGGAGGGCTGGAGCTAACCTCTTATCAGTGGCCATGTGTGCTGGTGACAAAGATTGTTATCTGATCTGTGGCGGTTTCCTTGTAGGGAGATGCTCAGGACTGCTCTGAGAAGAAGGGTACAATGCTAGTAAATTTATGATTAAATTTATGGCTGGATGATGTGGGAACCAGAGGGTCCTGGTTGGTGGAACAGTAAACAGGGTCTACTTTGGGTCGATTGAGCCACCCCAAAGAAAAAAAGTAGCCATAAGATGACAAAATTGTAGGACTTTTGAATTTGGTTGGTGAACAAGACCTGGGTTGACCTTTCCTGGTCTGGCAAAAGGTTGGTACGCCATCACACAGTTCTGCTCTTCTCACAGGCCAGGGAAACCCTCAGTAGGTGCTCAAGAGACAAATCTTGGCGGAGCAGCCAGCCTGCATTGTTCTCATGCACACGCTGAACACAGTCATCTCTTTTGTGGAACACTACGGTCTGCTGTACGGACGCTGTGCTGCATCTTGTTATCTCAGCGAGGAGCCGTCAGCGGTGTCTGGCTAAGTGCTGCTTCTGAATATCTTTAGATCCATCAGCTGTTGAAGGTGAGCAGTACTCTCTCCACTGGAGTCCCCCCCCCCCATACACTGAATCTTTAGAATAGGTCAGGGGGTAATGTTCCTCCAACCAAGGCCCAGACATATCATGGCACTACCTGAGCAACCTTTCAGTTTGAAAAGATTCTGGTGCAGGGAATGTGCAGTGCTTACAATTGCTAGGTTACATTCAGCAGGAAACAGATGTTTAAAAAAAATAGAAAATAGCTAAAAAATGTCAGCTCTACAATGATCTTTTACTAATAGTTTCTTAAAAAGGACAAACGTTAAATTCAAAATGGTCTATTCAGGGCAACCTGAGCCTGCCTCATCAACATCACAATTCTGTAGTCCACAGATCTCCCAATATGATGGATGAAGAATAACTGACCAGACTAAACCAAAGGATACAGGCTATTCGATAACTCATAGGCTTACGTACCAGTACTGGTTCTCTTTAATCCAGCTGACACCAACATTTGCTGTCAAATTCTGGTGTGCTATAGTCCCACACTACTCACTCATATCCTATACATATCTTCTAATGAAGCCTCTCTCAACCTTTCAACACAAAAGGAACCCTTTAAAAAATGTAGCAGGTCTCAGGGAACCTCTGCTAAAATAACCAGGGATCAGGGGTGGACTGACAACTCATGGGGCCCCTGGGCAATAGGGGATCATAGGGCCCCTGTTTCCTCGCCCACACTCAAACCACACCCAAAAAACCCTATAAAAAGGTACCAGGGGCATCTCATGGGGCCCCCTACTGACCCTAGGCCCTCGGGCAGCGCCCGAGTTCCCAAATGGTCAGTCCGCCCCTGCCAGGGATCAATGGAAAAATGAACCTTACATTGGTGGCAAGTGGGAACAATGCCCCTCTTAAAGTGGTGGTCAGAACGCCACCTTTACGGACAGCTAAAAAGATCTATGGTGCCAGGCACCATCAGATGAAGGGTCAATCAGCACAGCTCAAGGAACCCTAGCAACCTCTTTAAAAAACTCTAGCCTGCCATGGAACCCTGGTTGAGAAAGGCTCAGAGGCTGGCTCCTTTAATGGCTTTTCTCATAATCCCCTGAACTCATGCCCAAGAGATACTAGTTTCTCCAGTTGAATGCCTTCAATTGCTTACCACATCTGATAGAGCAGAGATGACTGGGAATGTGATCTGCAGCCAGGTGCTTTGTTCTTCACTGTTGGTCCTAGCGTGTGGTCAGCAACTTTTACAGAAGACCCAGCCACAGCAGAAAGCTTCAAAAACTTCTCTAACTGCTACCTGAGCACAGCACTTCAAATTGGGTGGTTCTGCATCTCCAGTACCTTGCCTGTGTTCTCAGTCCTCTAGCCATTGTTCACCTGTGTTGCCATCCCTCCAGCTTCTTGCCTGTGAAACCAGCCCTGAGATTCCTCTAGACGCCCACCTGTGGTATCACCCCTGACATCCCTCTAGCTGTTCACCTATGTTACCAGACCTAGCCTGGACTTTACTGTGAGGGACAGCCAGGGGCGGACTGACAACTCATGGGGACCTCGGGCAATAGGGGATCATGGGGCCCCTGTGTCCTTGCCCAAACTCAAAAAAAAAACCTATGAAAAAAAGGTACCAGGGGCATCTCATGGGGCCCCCTACTGACCCCGGGCCCTCGGGCAGTGCCCGAGTTTCCAAATGGTCAGTTCACCCCTGGGGACAGCACAAGTAACTTTACACTGCATGGCTAACTGGAGCAGTGTTTTTTTCTCCAGTTTCTGTTACTTTACAGCAGCCATGCTCAACTAGGGTTCCTTCAAAGCTTTTTAGGGGTTCCTCAACGTGTGGCTGATTGACTTTCCATTTGATGGTGCCTGTATAGTTCCAGGGCCAACATCACTTGGCAGAGTCAGCCACATGGCACCAATTAGCCTTTTTTACTTGTCTGTAAGTGTAGCATTCTAACCATCACTGTATGGAGGACATTGTTCCCACTGACCACCAATGTAAAAGATATTTTTCCCCAATGACCACCAATGTAAGGGGCATTTGCCCACCGACCCCTAAAGAACTGGTTTTTAGCAGATGTTTGCATTGTTAACCTTACTCTGCACCTATGAAATAAACTTCAAGTTACAGTTACAACTGATCAATCGGACGATTATAATTCCCGGTTACAGAAACACCCCAATGGCTCAGGCTGGCTGCTGCAATGGTATTACATGTGGCTTATACTGGCTCTAGGGAATAAAATAGATGTCCAAGTCAGGGGCGGACTGACAACTCATGGGGCCCCCGGGCAATAGGGGATCATGGGACCCCTGTGTCCTTGCCCAAACTCAAAAAAGCCTATGAAAAAGGTACCAGGGGCATCTCATGGGGCCCCCTACTGACCCCGGGCCCTCAGGCAGTGCCCAAGTTTTCCAATGGTCAGTCCACCCCTGGTCTAAGTACAATATGACTGAAAATTAGTACCTGTAAAAGTCTAAAACAATATTGGAAGTTCAGGAGTTTATCAGAAATAAACATATCTGAAATAATTAAAAATGGAGGTATATACTCCACACAGGGCAGCCAGCCATTCCCCAGCCTGAAATGGCTGATAACATAAGAGCGAGGTCAGTGTCCTGCCATTCAAACAATGTAAATGCAATGTTCGGTACATCCATTTCTGTCTGTCATGGCTAGTTCATTAATAAATTACATTCATTATTGCAACAATTTACCATTTTTTTTTAATGTTAACAAAATCTTAAAAAAAAATAAGAAGACCTAAAAACAGAAGACCATAAAAGAAACTTCCAGACTTGTTCAAATTTTAGCCTGAAAATATTTCAAATCACCTTTTGTCTGATTTACATAGACAAAAAATACACTTCCGTTATCCTCAACTGCATCTATGAGATCTAATAAAATCATTTGAATTGCAGTTGTTCCTCTAAACAATAAATCTATAACTACGGTATCAAACCGAAAATAAATAAATATAACTATGCCCTCTCACATATAAGATCGAACGTTCACCTTTGAAAGTGCCAATCTCAATATAACTCCAAAATGTTGAATAAATATCCCTCAAAATGTGAAACAAAATTCTCATAACATAAAAATTACTTGAATCCCCCCAAAAAAAATTTTTTATTAAATAAAGTAAAATAAAATAAAAATTATGATAATAAAAATTGTGTTCCTCTAAACCAGTGGTTCTCAACCTTCCTAATGCTGTGACCCTTTAATACAGTTCCTCATGTTATGGTGACCCCCAACCATAAAAATTATTTACCCAGTAATTATAATTCATGTGTCGTTTTACCTTCAATACGGCTGCTTTCAACACAGTAGCTGCTTTCAACACAGTAGCTGCTTTCTACACAGTAGCTGCTTTCTACACAGTAGCTGCTTTCTACACAGCAGCTGCTCTGTACACATCGGAAATATGTGTTTTCTGATGGTCTTAGGCGACCCCTGTGAAAGGGTCGTTTGACCCCCAAAGGGGTCACGACCCACAGGTTGAGAACCACTGCTCTAAACAACCAATACTGTTCAGTCTGTAATCTGAGTGAAATTTGATTGGTTGACGTAACAGCTTTTTTTCTGCCTAGTGTTTGTATATCAGTTTGGATCGATGGGGTTTGGCTAACATTCAAACCAAAAACCCCTTTCCACCTTACTTGCAATCTCTACGCTGATCTTTTACCGTTCTACGTGACCACTGCCGGTTGATAAACCCACCTGTTCCTGTCTTGGTGGTCCGTACCGGCGTGTACTGGTTCTTCGAGGTCCGGACCGGCGTGTTCTCCTTGGGAGAGTTATCGACAGCAGAGATGGTCTCTCGTTCACAGTGCGGGATGGGGATCGGCCCCTGTTGTATCAAAATGTCTGCAAGGGCCCTGGAAGAGAACCAATGAGACTGGTGAGAACAAACATGAGACAAAACATCCACCAAATCTAACGTATCAAACTCAACACAAAAGCTTTTTGTAGATCTCGCTCAACCAAATGGTGGAGATGCAAAAATGAAGGTTACATACTTTTGACACATTTCAGGTCTGGTGGTAAGTTTTAAAAAATGGAAATAAAACAAAATGCGGTCAGTTTACATCCTGCACTTCTCAAACTGTTAACTTCCTGTAATATTCTGTATTGCCAGCCATGGATGCATGTACATTTACCACATATGAGCAACCTAAAAAAAAAAAAAAAAAAAAAGAATGGCACTATTTAGGGAAAATTGGTGAGTGTTACAGATAGTTTTTTTTGGTGGAACCATCACCTAAATATAGCTAAATACACACTTGAAATACCAACCTTATTATATCAAAGTCTTTAGACACCCAACTTTACACCTACATGAGCTTGTTGACCATTCCATAACCAGTGCCATTATTATGGAGTTTGCCCACTTTGCTGCCTCCACTATTCTCAGATGACTTTCCACAAGATGTTGAAGCGTGCATGTGGAAATTTGTGCTCATTTGTGAGGTCAGCTACTGATGTTGGATGAAAAGTCCTTGCTCACCATTGGTTTCCAATCCATCTCAGAAGGGTTCAGTAGGGTTGGGGCCAGGACAAGCCACTCAAGTTTCTCAAGGCACTATTCCTTCTGCAGACAGCAAGGAGGAGCACGATTCCTGTCAATGATATCAGCAGTGGAGCATAATTCCTTCAACTGACACAAACAATGGGGCGCTATTACCTACACTGACACCAATGGTGAGGCACTATAACTCTGACACCAAAGGTAGGGCACTATTGCTCTTATGAATACTAAAGATGAAGATGGGACACTCTTCCTTCAATTGACACCAACAATGGGGCACTATTCCTGCTACTGACACAAACAATGGGGCACTATTCCTCCTACTGACACCAACAATGGGGCACTATTCCTCCTACTGACACCAACAATGGGGCACTATTCCTGCTACTGACACCAACAATGGGGCACTATTCCTGCTACTGACACCAACAATGGGGCACTATTCCTCCTACTGACACCAACAATGGGGCACTATTCCTCCTACTGACACCAACAATAGGGCACTATTCCTCCTACTGACACCAACAATGGGGCACTATTCCTGCTACTGACACCAACAATGGGGCACTATTCCTCCTACTGACACCAACAATGGGGCACTATTCCTCCTACTGACACCAACAATGGGGCACTATTCCTCCTACTGACACCAACAATAGGGCACTATTCCTCCTACTGTGATCAAAGACGGAGCCCTATTCTTCCCAATAATACCAATGATGCAGTCTTTTGTCTCCACTGCAGGCAGAGCTCAAACCGCAGCGGCAATGCACAGGGAGAGGAAATCAGGAGGAATTTGTACCTTTATGGTTTCCTGATCACTGGTAAGCGATCCAGGTTGGATGACGCTGCCCCATGTGACTCTGGCAGCCATCTTGGCTCAGGCAGTGTCTATTTTAGACCCTGACTTCCGGGCTTGGTGCGCATTTTGCAAGTGGACAGTGTAGGGACAGGTCACGTCTTTTAGGGAATGCGAATAGTGGTAGGGAAAGCTTCCAATTGAGTAGGGACAGAAAAGGGACATGCTGTCCTGTGTTAGGAAGCCTCCCCTATTGGGCTTGGACTGGCCAGGCTGCATTCCAGCCTCAGAGACAGACGCTTTTGGTGCATCATAACTTACTCCACTCTACATTTTTGCACAGAGCTGCGAGTGTGAGGAAATATTAGAGGAAATTAATGTATTCTCTCTTGAGAAGAGGCGATAAAGGGGGGATATGATCTCCATGTATAATACATAAGGGGGGATATGATCTCCAAGTATAATACATAAGGGGGGATATGATCTCCATGTATAATACATAAGGGGGGGATATGATCTCCATGTATAATACATAAGGGGGGGGGGATATGATCTCCATGTATAATACATAAGGGGGGATATGATCTCCATGTATAATACATAAGGGGGGATATGATCTCCATGTATAATACCTAAGGGGGGGATATGATCTCCATGTATAATACCTAAGGGGGGATATGATCTCCATGTATAATACATAAGGGGGATATGATCTCCATGTATAATACATAAGGGGGGGATATGATCTCCATGTATAATACATAAGGGGGGGATATGATCTCCATGTATAATACATAAGGGGGGGATATGATCTCCATGTATAATACATAAGGGGGGGATATGATCTCCATGTATAATACATAAGGGGGGGATATGATCTCCATGTATAATACATAAGGGGGGGATATGATCTCCATGTATAATACATAAGGGAGGAATATGATCTCCATGTATAATACATAAGGGGGGGATATGATCTCCATGTATAATACATAAGGGGGGATATGATCTCCATGTATAATACATAAGGGGGATATGATCTCCATGTATAATACATAAGGGGGGGATATGATCTCCATGTATAATACATAAGGGGGGGGGGATATGATCTCCACGTATAATACATAAGGGGGGGGATATGATCTCCATGTATAATACATAAGGGGGGATATGATCTCCATGTATAATACATAAGGGGGGATATGATCTCCATGTATAATACATAAAGGGGGGATATGATCTCCATGTATAATACATAAGGGGGATATGATCTCCATGTATAATACATAAGGGGGGGATATGATCTCCATGTATAATACATAGGGGGGGATAGGATCTCCATGTATAATACATAAGGGGGGATATGATCTCCATGTATAATACATAAGGGGGGATATGATCTCCATGTATAATACATAAGGGGGGATATGATCTCCATGTATAATACATAAGGGGGATATGATCTCCATGTATAATACATAAGGGGGGGATATGATCTCCATGTATAATACATAGGGGGGGATAGGATCTCCATGTATAATACATAAGGGGGGGATATGATCTCCATGTATAATACATAAGGGGGGATATGATCTCCATGTATAATACATAAGGGGGGATATGATCACCATGTATAATACATAAGGGGGATATGATCTCCATGTATAATACATAAGGGGGATATGATCTCCATGTATAATACATAAGGGGGATATGATCTCCATGTATAATACATAAGGGGGGGATATGATCTCCATGTATAATACATAAGGGGGGGGATATGATCTCCATGTGTAATACATAAGGGGGGATATGATCACCATGTATAATACATAAGGGGGGATATGATCTCCATGTATAATACATAAGGGGGGGATATGATCTCCATGTATAATACATAAGGGGGGATATGATCACTATGTATAATACATCAGTGGTTCATATAGTGAACTTGTTGTAGAGTTATTCCCCCTGAGGTCATCACAGAGGACAAGGGGGCGCTCTTTACATCTGGAGGAAAAGAAATGTAATCTCCAAACACGGAAAGGTTTCTTCACAGTGAGAGCTGTGAGAATATGGAATAGACTCCCTCAAGAGTTGGTTCTGGCCAGCTCCATGGATTGCTGTAGGAAAGTCCTGGATTCTTTCTTGGATACACAGAATATAACTGGATATAACATTTATAGGGAAAGTTGATCCAGGGAATATCCGATTGCCTCTCGGGGGATCAGGAAGGAATATGTTTTCCCTGCAGGAGCAAATTGGATCATGCTTTGCTGGGTTTTTTTTTGCCTTCCTCTGGATCAACTGTGGGTGTAGGATTATAACTTTTTTTTTTTTTTTAATGGTTGAACTGGACGGACTTTTGTCTTTTTTCAGCCAGACTAACTATGTAACTATGCTTCCAGCTGGGTGCCTTCCCATTGGCTGCTTGTGTCTGAGACATTTCTTCAATACAAATTTTGTGAACCATAACTGGACTCTGTAATTACTGTTCTTGCACCACGTTGCACCCTCCCACATGCGCTATGTAATTATTTTTTTTTTTACTACTAGTGGCTACCAAGCCCAAGTCTTTATTTATTGCCACTTATGCTGGGGCATATTCTTCTCCCACTAGCCACAGTCTGTCCCCTCTAAAGTCTAAAGCAGTGGTTCTCAACCTGTGGGTCGTGACCCCTTTGGGGGTCGAACGACCCTTTCACAGGGGTCCCCTAAGACCATCAGAAAACACATATTTCTGATGTGTAAAGAGCAGCTACTGTGTAGAAAGCAGCTGCTGTGTTGAAAGCAGCTACTCTGTTAAAAGCAGCTACTGTGTTGAAAGCAGCAGTATTGGAGGTAAAACGACACTTCATGAATTATAATTATTGGGTAAATAATTTTATGGTTGGGGGTCACCACAACATGAGGAACTGTATTAAAGGGTCATGGCATTAGGAAGGTTGAGAACCACTGGTCTAAAGGATGGTCAACTGGCCCTTTGTTTGGAAAGTTTGGAGACCCCTGGCCTAAAATGTCTTTGAATGCGAATGTATTAACAGTACCCTTCACTGTAAACACCTTCATTTTGATTTAAGGTCCACATAGTTTTGACCATATATGAAGGTGTGATAGTCAAGTGTCAACATTTTGGCCATATAATGGATTTTACCATATACTGAATATCCTTTAATATATAACAGGAATGAATGATGGTTCTGTTATCTAGTCTCTGACATTCTTTAGCCTGAAAGGTCCCTTTCATTACAAACAGTGATCACACTGAGACTTCTATTCCGGTTGTCATGCCTGGTCTACATTGAAGACTCAAGAGCACTTTGCATTCTGAGGCTTTGACGGTTAACCCAGAGCTTATAATTGATCTCTCCAGCCTCCAGGAGATGCAACCTGCTGCTGGCTTCTCCATGCTTAATCGGAAATGTTAACCCTCATTTGTCATTTCTATGGTAACTCAATTCCTTTACATCATCGAACAGGAAAGGAAAGAAGAACGCTGTTGATAATATGTATGGCGAGCTCCGAATACTTCCCAATGAAGATTACATGAACAAACTCTTTAAATTTGTATTTCATTGGAAGTTTAAACGTAACTCAGGTCTTGTCTGAGGTCTTACGAGCTAACAGATTGGCTACTTTTGGGCTTACAGCAGGGGTGTATTTACCAAAGGCAAACAAGGCACTTGCCTAGGGCGGCATTTTTCAGGGGGGGGGGGGGCAGCACCTTCCCCCCAGAAGAAGGGATGAAAGAAGGGACACACGTGCCATAGGAACCAGGTGGGATCTGAGAGAGGCTGCTTGATGGTGCATGTAGAGCCTGACTCTCATTCCTGGGGATGTCCGGAGCTGTGAAGATGGGTGTCTTTCTCTCTATCGCCAGGGGTGTAGTGAAAGGCTCTCTCAGGTGGGGGGCAGGGGTGTTGTTGGTCAATGTCAGGCTCTCGGAGGGTGGTGTTGGTCGGAGTCTGTGGGGGGCAGACGATTTTTGTGTTGCCTAGGGGAGCACAATACATAAATACACCACTGGCTTACAGGCTGGTCTCCTGGAAGCAGATGGGGTGATGAAAGAATGCTATGATAAAAAATATATATACATTTTATGTGAACATCTATCCTCTTCATGCTGCAGATGAAAACTCGGGGTGCAAGCACAGCATGATCTAGGCCAGGGATTTTCAACCAGGGTGCAGTGGCAACTTGAGGTGCCATTTGGGTTCCCCTGGGGTGCTGTGAGCACAGGACCCAGATTGTCCTGAATCAGAGTAATGAGCCATGGTGAGGGCGGGCTGGTCTTCAGCACCATAACAACCATTGAACCAGCCTGCTTGCACTTACCATGGCAATGCATGATACTGATCCAGGGTAGGCGGCATGGAAGGCCACCCCTAGCATTCTGGGGAAGACAGAGGTCTACCTCCTCCACCTCCCACGCTCTGCCATGCTGCTGCAGCCAAAAAAAAAAATGGTATGACTCTGAAGTAAAGAGCGAATCTGTGGTTGGAGGACTCTACAATGGGGAGGCTACAATGGGGAGGCTCTGATGTGATAAGGGAACGTGTGATTGGAGAGGTTCTGTGATGGGCATTCACTGATGTGATGGGGGAACTCATGTATAGGGGGGGCCCTGATGTGTAAGGGGTGACTGATATGATGGGGAGCTTTCATGTTTAGGGGGGCTCTGATGTGATTGGGAGCCTCTGACATGATGTGGGACCTCTGATGAGATGGGGGGGAGGGGGATTTACTGTGAAGAGGGCACTCTTCATGTGAAGTTAATTTTATCAAGGTGGTTGTGTTCATCATCTAGACTCCATTGTTAACATTGAACTTTTTTACATTTTTGACCGGGGTGCCTTAAGATTTTGTATAGGGTGCTGCAGCTGAAAACAGGTTGAGAAATGCTGATCTAGGCCAACATATGGCACTCCAACTCTTGGAATTTTCAGAGCTTCCTACGTGACACCAAAAGAATTGGCACACTCTTTTTCCCTGTCCTTGTCTGCAGTTGCAGTGCAGACTGCCAACAAGATGATGTAAACAAAGCATGGTTTACAATGGCCGAAGCCTGTGATGAAAAGCTCACAAAGCACAGGCAAATTATACCTTTACATCTGAATGTAAAAATTCATGTGTTACAAAAGTACAATTGACCTTTAGTCGGTGGCCATCAGCCCTATGCATACGATATATATGGGGAGTCACTTTGCGTGGGGGGCCCATGGAACACAGCTCACCTTGGAGAGGTGGGGAGACCCCTGTCTCAGCTCCCCATATCCCTCTTATGTGTAAGTCACCCTGTGCCTGTTAGGGGTACAGGGTGATCTGTCCTAATATTGTGTAGACATGTCTAGGAGATAGGTGTGGGGGGGGGGGGGGTTATGGATTGTTTGGGGTTGTGTGGCTGCATCCCATTGTTCTATTGTGTGTCTTGCTTGGGAGCAAACTATTATGGGATGTATGTGTTTATGTGTATTAGCTTAGTGGGGGGGGGGGGGGGTGTCTCCAGCAGCCCTCCCTCCTGATGGGACTGTCTGCTGGAGTGAAGTTTGAATACCTGTGTGTCTCGTTACTAAATGTAGATTGCCCCGCTCTGTGTCATTATGCAGGGAGGGGGGATTTATCTCCTGAGTGTCTATATCTTGTATCTGTGTTCGAATAAACTAGTCTACCTTCTGGCTTACTTCAAATCTGTGGTGTCCAGGGGCGGACTGACCATTTGGAAACTCGTCACTGCCCGAGGGCCCGGGGTCAGTAGGGGGCCCCATGAGATGCCCCTGGTACCTTTTTCATAGGCTTTTTTTTGAGTTTGGGCAAGGACACAGGGGTCCCATGCGTTTTCAGTCCACCCCTGGTGGTGTCTGTTGTCAGTGTTCGGATGGGGAAGCGGTATTCTAACGGAAGTACTCAGCGCAGGCTGGACGGTTCCGTTACATATGGCAGCAGGCTTTAACACTGGGCTGCCATATAAAGGAGTATAGCCCACATCACTCTTCTTGGCTGGGAGCATGCCCACTCGGTACGACCAAGCCACCGCAGATTGGAAGTGGTAGGACAGGCTCCTCATCACATGACTACAGTGACAGCCAATTACACTTATCACATGATAGGTAGACCACCTACTGACCTCCACCGTAAAGAACCCCTTAAAGGGCCAGCAGGTTTGTAAGGGGTTACGCTAAAATTTCCAAGCATAGCATTGCAGCAGCAGCTGGCTCCCTTCTTCCCAGCCATCTTCCCTTCCCATCCCCCAGCCCTCCCAGCCTGTTTTCACTGTTATTTATTGTATACAAATTTGTTTTCTATGTTGCAGCCAAGCATTCGTCACCCTCATTAATCAGGCCCTCCAATGCGCCGTTTTCCATGTGTCATTAGGCGTGGTGGTTTTTGCATTTGTTTCAGAGATCTCTATTTTCCGTAAGTAGGCCCGGATGCCTCAAAACGGAGGCTTAAAAAGGTCACCGTAACCTGCAAAACCTTCAAAGACATTGGCCTTGATGATGTCCCAGCGGAATGCTTGCTGTCATTTTATGTTTTGCCAAATCCGTACGCATGGCATCTTCCATAATTAAAGAGCTTGTCCAGCCACTGTCAGAAAATATATGGAGAAGCTCATTGTCATGAGTCATGATCTTATCAGTCCAGACAGTTGGGGCCAGGCAGGGGCGGACTGACAACTCATGGGGCCCCCAGGCAATAGGGGATCATGGGGCCCCTGTGTCCTTGCCCAAACTCAAAAAAGCCTATGAAAAAGGTACCAGGGGCATCTCATGGGGCCCCTTACTGACCCCGGGCCCTCGGGCAGTGCCCGACTTTCCAAAAGAAATGCCCGTAGCAAGAAAGAGAGAAGAAAGTGCAGGGCATGCATGACTAGGAGTGGGGAAGGAGGAACAGAAAGGGTTAAGGTCAGCTCCAAGGGGTTTGTTTTGATAGTGGGGGTATCTGGTTGGTAGAAGGTTGAGGGTAGGTGGGGTTTGCTGCACCTTAGGGTGGGGGATTTCAGTGAGGGGGCGTCAGTTGGAGCTGGACGTCAGGAGTGAGAGCTTCCCTCCCGCCCTCCCTGTTTTTGGTGAGTATTGGGTCCCTCCAAGAAAAAGGGGGATTATGTTGGTTCAGGGGAGGTTGTTGGTCTTTGAAGGCGGTTCTTGTCTTGGAAGGTAAAAACAATGGTGTGGGACCCATCGGTGGTATGGGATGCCCGGGGGACATTCCCAGTTAACCAAGGTTTAACTGGAAGGTGGTGGTGCTGCACTGCGGACGGTATGGTTGCCTCCGAGCTGGTTGGTTGCGGCTGGAGGCCTAGTGTATATGGTTGTCTGCAGGTGCATTTCGGATCGTTTGGGGGTGCCTTCAAAGACCAACAACAATTCTTTATGTTTCTGTTATAAGGAATGGTTGATGTGTTTAAACTTGAGTTGTTAATAAAAGGCCATGTTGGCCATTTACTCCAAAATTGGTGTCATATCTTTTGTAAGTATAAATTGGTTAACAGAAAGTGGGGGGATTGGTAGGGAACGGTAATGGTGGTAATGGGGAGTGGACAAGCCTATCTCTGGTGCAATAGTCATGGCCAGTCCGCTCCTTGTTGGGACTCATGTACACTGCAGATGATAAACTGACGTTTAGGAGCTTTTCTGCATTTTTTTTCAGCAGCCCCTGAACTCTCCCGAATGTTTTCCTATGTGTTCATGTACACATCGTCCTTTACAGGCAGTTGAGTTTACAGTAGTTTTTTTGAACGCACCAAATTTGCGTTCAGGAGTAGATTTTACCGGCGTTTCAAACACCAAATGCTTGTAAACACGGTTAACTGCGTTTATAAGTGTTTGCATTTAGAAGTGTTTTTTTTTAACTGTTCCATGTCCAGATGCTGTCCATCATCAGAAATGAATGCAAAGCGTTTTCCATGTGTTCAAATGGACCCGGTACACCAGCGCAGTCAGTTCCAGGTTTCACGTGAAGGAAAAAATGGTACAACGTGCCGCAATATGCTCATGATGGGATCCATAGTGAATACAACCAGAAAAAGACAGGTCATCTCCACACATACTGCTCTCTCTGCTTCTACTTTCTCTATTTCTCTCAAAATGTCTGAAATAGTTAATTTTGTACTGTTTTTCAGAGCATTCTGGGCATTTGGGAAGGTTCTGAGGTTATTTTTTAAAAACCCTTCTAAACGGAAATGCACATAAACACACATAAACGCGGTATGCAAACGCAGTTAAGGGCTCATGTACACTGCAGCTGATAAACTCACGTTTAGGAGCTGTTCAGCGTTTTTTTCAGCAGCCCCTGAACTCCCCCCAATATTTCCTATATATTCATGTACACATCTTTGTTTACAGTTGTTTACAGGCAGTTCAGTTTACAGTCGTTTTTTTGAACGCAACAAACTTGCATTGAGATGTCAATTTTATCAGCGTTTCAAACGCAAAACGGCCAAAAGCACCTAAATGCGTCAAATTGCGTTTATAAGCTGTTGAATTTTTTTTTTTTAACTCTCCCAGTTCCTGATGCTGTCCAGAGCCTTTTTTCATCATGAAAAATGCATGCAAAGAGTTTTCAAGGTTCTCAAATGGACAAAACACTGAACACAGGATGTTCCTACCAAGCTTGTCACACATTGTAATGACCAATTCACACCTCAGACCTCTCCCACCCTTGGAAACAAAAGATATGTTTAGGACCATTCGCACCTCAAATTCCTCATGAAGACCCCCTGCCAGGTGACCTTAATGACTCCCTCCACCAGACACTTTCCCACCCTTGGAAACAAAAGAAATGTTAATGAGCAACTCACACCTAATTATCTCACCACATACTGCTGTCTCTGCTTCTACTCTCTATATTTCTCTGAAACGGTCTGAAATAGTTAATAATTTACCACTTTTCAGTGCATTCTGGGCATTTAGGAGGGTCTCCTGTGCTTATCTTTAAAAAACGCTTCTAAACGCAAACGCACATAACCGCGGTATGCAAACGCAGCTAAACAGACTTTTTTCACCTACATTTTCCAGCAGTCAGTTTCCATCGTTCAAAAGAGTTTTCCAAATGATACATGAGCCCTTATACATGGCAGCCGACGTCAGGCTTGCAGTGGGAGTAGATACTTTGCAAAGTGATGGTTGGTAGGAGAAGTTCTTATACATGAAGAAGGAATTTGCCACCTCTGCGGTGATGGACAGCAGTCCACACTACTGCAAGAGCCGACATGGAGTCCCCAGACTTGTCACTTTCTCTATGGAATGGCATGACGGAATGAAACAGCATTTGACAGTATGTATCGCTCTAAATGAAAGTAAATTGGCCGACCAGAAACTAATTGACTTCCATGATTATCATACCAGACAATGCATCTATTATAAATGAATGGAGAAACTTTCATAATATTATACATTTCTGTTCTGTGATGACAAAGGAAGCGTCATCTCACCATAGAAGATTCCTCTAAAAGAAGTCATGCCGGTAAAAGAAAATAAATCACTTTGCTTCGATACTATAATATCTTTGCACAGGGTGGTTCAAATTTGACAATGAGAAGGTTTATATCTACCCAAAGGGGGCATTAGGGGTTTGAGAACTGTTAAAAGATAATGTAAACCCAACATTTCATATTCCTGATATGGGCCTGCTGTACCATGGACTTGGATTAAAAGTCTCCTGTTCAATTTGTATTGCTTCATTTGTGTGAAATCCCTGGTGATTCTGCCAGTCCCTCTGCTTTCCTAGTAAAACTGACCACACTAGGTATGATAGTAAAGCCTGGTCAGTTCAGGTCCCCTAGATGTGACTTGATGTCACCTTGGTTCTCTAGATGTGCTCTCCTACAATAATCAGACCCCCCCACACACACACACATACACAGCCATTCACTGGGAAGTTCAGTGTACTGCTTAGAGGGTATGTGATCACTTATAAAAGGGGGGGGGGGTATTTATAACGTTTTGCCTTTCATTTCTATTTAAAAATTAATGGGTTTCTTTATAAGGTGAAGGTTTACATATACTTTAAGTTAGTTGGTTAGTAGGAGGAATAGATTTGGGCCACAGGGAAGATGGGGTCAAGGCCAGAAAGAGCAGTGGGTCAAGGCCTTAGAAGAGGAGACCGTCAAGGCCCTAGAAGAGGAGACCATCAAGGCCCTAGAAGAGGAGACCGTCAAGGCCCTAGAAGAGGAGACCGTCAAGGCCCTAGAAGAGGAGACCGTCAAGGCCCTAGAAGAGGAGCTGGTCAAGTTGTAGGGGAGCAGCAGGACAAGGCCAGGGGTTAGGAGCAGGTCAAGGCCAGGAAGAGGCGTGGGTCAAGGGCAAGGGGGGGGGGAGGAGCAAATCAAGATGGGGAAAGGACTGGGTCAAGGCCACACAAGAATCAGGTCAAGACAAGGAAGAGGAGCAGGTCAAGGCAAGAAGCAAGACGAGGCCTGGTGTTGCGGATCAAGGCCAGTGCAAGGGCTCAGATAAGGCCAGGGGAAGTAGTAGGCCAAGGGGAGGAGCAGGTCAAGACCAAGGTGGGGAGCAGGTCAAGACCAAGGTAGGGAGCAGGTCAAGACCAAGGTGGGGAGCAGGTCAAGACCAAGGTTGGGAGCAGGTCAAGACCAAGGTGGGGAGCAGGTCAAGACCAAGGTGGGGAGCAGGTCAAGACCAAGGTGGGGAGCAGGTCAAGACCAAGGTGGGGAGCAGGTCAAGACCAAGGTGGGGAGCAGGTCAAGACCAGCAGGAGGACTGGGTCAAGGTCAGAAGAAGAACTGGGATAAAGTCATATCAATAGCCAAAATGTACTTGTAAATATCAGGGTTCCTTGGATAGATTTTCCTTAATTTTTCTGTCCTAAAGACACAACAGGCAGATGAGAGGAATCCCTGTTGTCTAGACACGTGTCCCCATTAGAAGATATTCCCTCTATTCCTAGACAAATGGTCACCATTTTCAGTCCCAGTGACAATGGTCACCAAAACTTCTTCCCCCTCTCCTGTTTCTTTATTGCTTATTGGTAGATTTCAAAGATCCTCCTCGCTACGAATGGGTTAACCCGCTCTACCTGTTGGTCTTTGCAAAGTTCACATGCAGTTTCCTTAGCAATCAATGCCGATTCCGTCACATTCTTTAATGTAAGTTACCATGGAAACTAATATAACATTAATTCCCCCCCCCACTGCATTGTCCCGGTATGTATATTGGATTCCCCGCTGGAGGAATGTTTTATAAGGAGCAAAAAGCTCAAAAGAAACGACAAAGCCTTTTTATATTTTATCATCCCGAGCACAGAGATTACAGGTCTTTCACATCATACAGATTAGGCACATTCACCCAGGAAGGCAATTAGATACTTTGCTATTTATATTGTAACACCTGAAGGAGAAAATAGATGCCAGTCATAGAAAAGAACAATGTCACATATTGACTATTTGTGATCACAAGCCGTGCAGTGTGAGGTTAGGAGACAAAAAGGCTAAAAAAATAAAATGCCTCCTATCATTTATCCTCTCTCTCCAACAAACGTGAAGGAGTTTACACGTTTGCGTTTTAACACACGCATCAGCACACGCTAAAAACACGTGACATGGAATGCAATGTATAGATGGAACCTGTTCAAATCTGTGCATTTTTGGAAAAAGCTCAGGTCAGTTATTTTGCCCATTTTCACGCCTTTCAAGGTCCATAAATGTTAATGGCAATGTGTAACAACACATGCAGGGGTGGACTGAAAACTCATGGAGCCCCCAGGCAATAGCCAATCATGGGGCCCCTGTGTCCTTGCCCACACTCAAAGCACACCCAAAAAAGCCTATGAAAGGTACCAGGGGCATCTCATGGGGCCTCCTATCGACCCCGGGCCCTCGGGCAGTGCCTGACTAAATGGTCAGTCCGCCCCTGAACACATGTATGTTCAGCTCTTTGTTAGCAAGCCTAAAAAAAGTTTTATTGGCCAACAAGAAAAAAAAAAAAAAAGATGACTAATGCAGGCCATAGATGGTTCGTTTATCGGCCGATTTGTCGTCCGAAAAACGAAACATCGGTCATTCTGTTGCCAAAGATTGCAAAAATCGTCCATTTTTCACAAATTTTCCAGGACGACCGATAAAAGAAATGTGGAGGAATCGCGAAAATCAGCCAATGCCATTGCCTCACTAACAGTGCGAAAATCAACCGATTATTCTTTCGGACGAAAAATCGGCTGATAAACGAACTGTCTATGGCCTGCATAAACAGATAAGGACAGCGCGTCTGGAACTGGAAAAAAAATATAAAGGAATATGTTTAAAGAGAGCCGCTATCAAACCAAACAGGGCAATCAACCAAAGCAATAAATATCAAGACAGCGCTCTTCCAAAAAAGTATCTCTTATAATACAGAAGTGCTGAAAAACAACTTCAAAAATCTTGAATTAAAAAAAAAAAAAAAAAAAGTGTGGTAAAGTGTCCAAAACTACAATGTGTGGGAAACTATTCAAAAACAAGGCATATTAATAATCAATATATCTTAAAGTGATTAACATCAACAAAAATATCAAAAAAGTATTTTAAATTATTAATTACAAAAAGGTGTAGGAAAGCGTTCAAAAGAAAAAAAGGTAAAAAAAATCAATACATTTGTGAAACAAAATATATTGATTATTATTATGCCATGTTTTTGAATAGTTTTCCACACATTGTAGTTTTGGATACTTTCCCACACTTTTTTATTTCACGTTTTTTATAGTGGTTTTTCAGCACTTTTGTATAATAAGAGATATTTTTTGGGAAGAGGGCTGTCTTGATATTTATTGCTTTGGTTTTTAAAAAAAAAAAACTATGATGACTTAAAGTGCTTGTGTAATACATACATCCAGGTGCATTGAAAAAAAAAAAAAAAAAACATTAAAAACTGCATAATAATAGAAATGCACAACCGAGAAACTAGTCAAAAAAAGGTAGTGAAATACAAAAAAAAAAAAAAAGTTAGGCTCCTGAGTGGTTTAAAGGATAAGTTCACCTTTGGGAACATGTTACGTTTCACCTGTTCGCACCACACGCAGTGCAGTGGCTTTTTTGTTTCTGTATCAAAAATGCATGGAAAGTAGATCATATGGGTTCCAATGGCATACTTCACACCAGTGTAGTGCATTCCAGTACTTTTCACATGCTGCTTTTTTCCAGCACAGAACTACACTGGACCGCAGTAAAACATATAAAAATGCATCAAAAATCTCCTGGACCTCAGTACAGTGAGGGGAAAAAAAAACAAGAAAAAAAGGCATCAAAAATGCAACAAAAATGCACTGGAAAACGTGTTAAAAACACACATGCAGAAATGCATCCAGAATGGATCTGGAGTGGGTTTTTGTGGTATGAACTGGCCCTCAAAGTACATTCACTGCATGCTCCCAGCACAAAGACTGAGCTGTCAATGGCAGCTCTCAGGTCAGACTAAAGCCAGTGGGACTGGCCTTTTATCATGTGACCCAGGTCCTGGACAAGGTCATCTGGAGCCTAGGATGAACATGCCAAATTGCACCCCCCCCAAAGATGTATGAGCTCTATATGTCAGCAAACCCCCCCGAAAAAAATATCGAGCTTACCCCTTAACCATACATTCCCCCTCTTCCCAGTACAAATCTGTCCCCTACTGAAAGCCCCCTCGCCTCCCATCCCCCCAGCTTAAGTCCTCTCTCCCCCCAAATGCCCCAGCACAAATCTCCCCCACCCCAAAGGAAAAAAAAAAAAAAAAAAACCTCTGCTTGCAAATACTCTATACCAAGGGCGGACTGACAACTCATGGGCCCCCCAGGCAATAGGGGGATCATGGGGCCCCTTTGTCCTTGCCCAAATTAAAAAAAAGCCTATGAAAAAAGGTACCAGGGGCATCTCATGGGGCCTTCTACTGACCCCGGGACCTCGGGCAGTGCCAGAGTTTCCAAATGGTCAGTCCACCCCTGCGCTATACCCTCAATTTTCCCACTCCGACCACAAATCCCCCCCCCTCCCATCACACACACACAGTTTTCCCCTCCTAGCACAAATACCCCACAAACATCCCTGCTAGTACAATCCCCCCCCCCCCCCAAGAGAAAAAAAAATTCACTTCTAGCACAAATCCGTTCACACCCTCTACCATATCACCTCTTCCTCTTCCCCCCTCCAAACACAAATCCCCCCCCCCCCAAATCATGGCTCCTAGCACACCTCCCCAGATTTCCCCTAGAACAATTCTTACCTCCTGCTGCCCTCCAATTACCCCTCCCAACACAAATCCCCCCTAAACTCCTCATGGTGACCCCCACCTGACATGTCACCACAGTGCCCAGGGCAGCCGCCCCTCCTGCCCGCCCCTTGTCCTGGCCCTAATGTGACCACTGCCTTTGCTGACCCTTCCCACTTCCCAAGCATTCAGTATTGCTTCATCGGCACAACCACGGTTCATACACCCCAGATCTTTTATTCAGTATATTTGTCATCATACCTCACTGTTTGCAAGTTTCTGCAGCAAAAATGTTTTTTTTTTGGGGGGGGGGGGGGGAGGACATGAAGCGCTCTTACTGGCAGTATCTCCAGATAGAAACATTTCAACAAGTTCACAAATCATGAACCATGAGGGATAAGCTGATGGAGAAATGGGAAGTCCTGTTTTCAGATGGAGAGGGGATAGGATTCCCCAGAGAGGCGAGTTTTCAAGGATCGGGCTAAAGGTGGCCAGAGTGGGAGAATGCTAGACAGCTTGGGGTAGGGAGTTTCAGGGGATGGGAGAAGCTCTAGAGAGGTCCTGGGAGGTGAGTAGAGGAGGAGGCGAGGAGGGAGCTAGAGAGCAGGGGGTCTTGGGAGGAGTAAAAAGGAATTAATGGGTAGAATGTGTTGGGAATACAAGAAGGATGATTACCGAGCAGGAGGGGTATAGAAATATATACGGCTAATTAATGAGGGGAAAGCAATTGTATAAAGATACATGAATGAGAAGGGGGAGGTGAACATATAAAGATAAAGTATAGAAGTGGATGATAAAATACAGATAAATGAATGAGCAGGAGGGGGATGGGGTTCTATACAGATAAATGAATGAGGAAGGTGATGGGTTATATACAGATACATGAATGAGCAGGAGGGGATGGGGTTCTATACAGATAAATGAATGAGGAGGGGATGGGGTTCTATACAGATAAATGAATGAGCAGGAGGGGGATGGGGTTCTATACAGATAAATGAATGAGCAGGAGGGTGATGGGGTTCTTTACAGATAAATGAATGAGCAGGAGGGGGATGGGGTTCTATACAGATAAATGAATGAGCAGGAGGGGGATGGGGTTCTATACAGATAAATGAATGAGCAGGAGAGGGGATGGGGTTCTATACAGATAAATGAATGAGGAGGAGAGGGGATGGGGTTCTATACAGATAAATGAATGAATGAGCAGGAGGGGATGGGGTTCTATACAGATAAATGAATGAGCAGGAGGGGGATGGGGTTCTATACAGATAAATGAATGAGCAGGAGGGGGATGGGGTTCTATACAGATAAATGAATGAGCAGGAGGGGGATGGGGTTCTATACAGATAAATTAATGGGCAGGAGGGGGAGCGGATTATAAACAGACTAATAATGAGGAGGGGGAGGGGTTTATGTACAGAAATGAATGAGCGGGGGGGGGGGGGGGGGTTTGGTTGTATACAGATCAATTAATGAGCAGGAGGTGGAGGGGAGTATAAATAGACTAATAATGAGGAGGGGGAGGGGTTTATGTACAGATAAATTAATGAGCAGGAGGGGGAGGGGTTATATACAGATTAATGAGTGGGAGGGGATTATAAACAGACTAATGGAGGGGGAGGGGATTATGTAATAAATATATTAATGAGCAGGAGGGGGAGGGGTTATATACAGATTAATGAGTGGGAGGGGATTATAAACAGACTAATGAGGAGGGGGAGGGGATTATGTACAAATACATTAATGAGCAGGAGGGGGAGATGATGAGATAAACTGGTGATCAGGAAAGTGTGGGAATTCTATAGAAGTCATAATAAATACAGGTAATAAATTAGCAGGAGGGGGTGTAACTTAAATGCATATAATTAATGAGCGGGTGGGGACTATGCAGCGGTAATTAAGGACCAGTAGATGGGGTGATGATATACTTAATGAGGAAATTAAATACGGCTAATTAATGATCAGGGATGGAGTTTAGGTAATTAATGGGACAGTGGGAGGGACTAGAAGTAATAAACGGGTGGAGCAGCGGATTGGACACATGTGGATATTGAAGGTCTTCTTTTTGGGTCACTTGAAATTTTAAGTTTTGCCTCCGTTATAATCTGGGAACACCAATCTGGGGCCAAGGCCACTCAGCAGTTAATCAGTTACCGGAAAGTCCTTTATAACAGCTGCCACAAGTGATATCTTTAACTGATACATCTTCTGAATTAAATATCAGCAGATATGAATTATTCATGGTGTGTGTACAATTTTTTCTTCATTGACTATTCAGGTCAATCATCCATCAGTGACCGTGAAAATTTTACCCTGGATGACATGACCGGCCGCTATATGTTTAAAGAGTAAACCGCAGCGACAAGTGATATGAATTCTGTGACGGCTTCTCAGAAAACACGGCAGGTGTGGGCAACGGCAGCAATTCCACGCCTTGGTACGACTTTGATGTGATCCACCAGATTCTACAAGCTGGGAGCGGAGAATATCTATCCTGTACAGTCACGTGGCTCAGGAATTGGTGTTCCCTGGATAGGAGGCCACCAGAATCATGGCACTTTCGATGTCAGAGTCGTTTTTGCACATTTAAAAAATACATTTTAGGCCTACAGATTAGTTTAAACCCCCAAACATATTTTCTGAAAGCAAAGACCACGGAGAATAAAATATCAATGGTGCCAATTTTTTCGTCACACAATATTAGCTCAATGGTTTATGAAACGCCAAATTTAATAATAAAAAAAAAAAAAAACACTAAAAGTAAATTTTTGGGCACTCACATGTTATATATTGCCCATGTATTTGGTAAAATATAAAAGAGGAGGTTGCGCCGACTAAATAGATACCCAACGTGTCAGGAATTCAGCAGCTATGTAAAAAATGATGAAACTCTAAGTTAAAGCGGAGCTTCACCAAAAAGAGGAAGTTCCGCTTTAACGACTGCTCCCCCGCTCCCCATTAAGGATTGGTGCCTTTGGGGGGGGCACCAGAATTTGACAGGTACCCGCTCCCACTTCCGGTCCGACCGCCTAGGCAATCGGAAGGTGTCCTCCCTCCCTGTAGTCTTTTGGAACACGTCCCATAAGACGACGGGGCCATTCATGAAGCGCAGCATTTCTTGTGCATGCGCAGTGGGCATCAGAGTAGTTTAGTGTCACCATAGTAACACTGTATTACCCTGAGGGGGTAATCCGGGATTTTCTTTTTTCCATTTTTTACCATTTTGTTTGCTGTTACAATGAAGATCATCATGGGTTAAACATTCAGGACAGCTGTGATCACTAGTGATCTGTGATTGGCTACAGCTAATCACATGGTAATTGGTGCTGTGACTGGCCCAGGTACCTTGTGACAGCTGTGGGCCAATCACAGCCTAGGACACACAGTGGTTAAGAATGAATATATTCCTGACAGCTTTGTTGACAATGTGATCACGTGATCGCATACCGCGTGTGCCAAGATCCGCAATCTGCAGCACATCTCTGAACTAGAGCAGGCTAAATGGCGTACATGTATGCAGGCGCGGACTGACAACTCATGGGGCCCCCGGGCAATAGGGGATCATGGAGCCCCTGTGTCCTTGCCCAAACTCAAAAAAGCCTATGAAAAAAAAAAAAAGGTACCAGGGGCATCCCATGGGGCCCCCTACTGACCCCGGGCCCTCGGGCAGTGCCCGAGTTTTCAAATGGTCAGCCCGCCCCTGCATGTATGCCATTTTGCCTGTAGGTGCCTCCCAGTCACAGTGTATGTACTCCGGCTGGTCGGCAAGTGGATATTATAGATTCAACCCCGGGGCTCAGAATGATACCTATACCACCTGAGATTCAAATTATACATATATCATACAAGGGGATTTGTTGGTCTAGCGGACACAATGTGGGCTCTGGAAGTTTTCAATCTTAACACGTTTCGCTTCATGCTTCTTCTGAAGAGGGGTATTCTACCATAAAAATAGGTTTGGATTGACAATTTCTTTGCGAGATCATCCACCTAAAATATCCCATACATTTTTGTTCCACTTCTTTTCCTGAGGAGGGATAAGCTACTTTTTTTTACCACCGCATCCCCAATACAAAAACACCACATTATAGAACCCCTAGCATTGGAGTATCTCATTCATGGGGCTGATTTATCCCATCGCAACTGGATTTCAGATCGGTGTACATTGCCACACAGGGGCCTTTAGATATAATTTAAGCAGTGGTTTTGCTCCACCACTAGTCACTATGGCCGGGTGCAGAATTGGCACCCTTTGCTTCTTGCCAGGCTATACTTTGTGTTCTGGCTGATATAGAACCAATCACTGTTCAACAAATTTTTATTTTTTGCCAGTTTTGGAAACAAAAGGATCCATTTCTTAATGAATTTCACATTCTGAGTTCAAATATAACAATGAAATTTGTCAATTGGCTCTAGTTTTTCTGTAAACTGAATGTTTTCTACTATAGGCGTAATGACTACATAATGCACAATAATTATATAGATAGATGTCTTTCCACAAATATAAAACAAGTGATATTGACTACATAACAAAGCCTAAATGGCATAATATATTGCATAGGATTACCAAGAAAAATTATAGCCATAAGCTAAGTTGAATCATTTTAATACTTAGGATTCTCACTAGTTTTGTCTTCAGTTTGTGTCGGTTTTGCTTCTCTTGGCTTTTCTCTTGTATTCGAGGAAAGGGCTCTTACAACTGCACGTGACTACACGCTTCAGGTTCTTCCTCACTTGACTCAACCAAGAAGGATTCTGGTGCTTTAGGAATTGGTAGCCCCTCTCCATGAGGAACTGGACGTATTGCCGATGGAATATTTGGATAGTGCACAGATAACTTTTTCTTCTTATTTAGCCCTTTTACAATTGGAGACACCATACAAAAGTAACAATTACTAACATGATCTGTTGGCTCTCTCCAAATCATTGGCACAGCGAAAGGCATAGATGCCTTTTTTCCATTCAACCATTGCTCCAGTGCCGTCCCACAAGAATTGCAGCATATATGTGGTGCCCAGCTCTTGTCCTGGTCTCCTATCTTGCAGCCAAAATACAAGTTGTAGGCTTTCTTAATCATTCCTGTTATCCTCCTTTTTTGTGAGATAAAAGTTATTTCACCGCAGATATAGCAGAAATGATCTGCTTTATTCACACAAGTTCGAGGCATTACTGAGTAGCCTATATAAGCATAAAACGAAATGTAAAGACGCTGTGGAACTACAATCAGCTACAGATACTGCAGCTTTTATGCAGTGAAGTGATGCAATTAAAGGCTAATATTGCATCATCTCAGTATACATGCAATTTTCTATTGGTCACCAGTATCAATTGCGCAATATGCAGCTGAAGTTGCATCATAATTTTGAATGGCTTACGTCATTAGATGGGTGAATATATCATGGAAACTAGAGCTAATCAACATTTTTTAGGGTCATTTTCGTTTTCAGCACCCCAAAATTATGTAAGATTAGCTAATTTTATGCCCAAAACTTTTTACCTGTTGAACAGTGTACTTCTGATGTATCATTATTACAGGTTTAGTCCAACCAAAAGTCATGAACTGACATTTCATTTATGGACAGAAATTTGTAGGCTGAATCATTTAAGTGGAGTCTGAATCCCATGGTAATGCATTTCAGTAAAGAGAACCCTGCTATAGCAGCTTAATCATGAGGAAATCCAATGCAGATTTGTCACTTCTAGAGGTAATATACATTTATAGAGCTCTGACATATACTGTAGTGCTGTACAGAGACCACTGAGACAGTCATATCAATCTCTGCACAAAAAGGAGCTTACACTCCATAGTCACCCACCACAGTCACACACTATTATTACACATGTATATAGCTCTGACATATACCGCAGTGCTGTACAGAGAACACTGAGCCAGTCACATCAGTCTCTGCACCAGAGGAGCTTACACTCTAATGTCCCCACAACAGTCACACACTATCAGGGCTGCTGTTAGAAACCACAGGGCCCCGTACAGCCAATGTAACAGGGCCCCCAAATAAACAGTTTATTACGTTTCAGTTATGAATGAACACAGTGAGTGATCACTACCGATCACCATTTTGTTCATTCAGGAAAGGAAGGGGCAGGTAAATGTGACATTTACGGACCCTTCCCCCACTCTCCATCCTATTGATCCTATTGCATTCTTGCATCTGCCAGTGGGAAGGAGAAGGAGGGAAGCCGGCAGCACTGTGGGTGTGGGTGTGTGTGTGTGTGGGGGGGGGGGATACATGGGGAAATGTATGATGCATTGGGAGGGTGCTGCAGAAAGAGCCATACAAGGAATCAGTTCCAGTATTTGCCCCCCCCCCTCCATTGTGCCGATCACCCTCCCTGCTCACATCTGATTATCTCTGACGCCTTGGCCCCCCTGCTGGTCTGGGCCCCGTACAGGAGGACCAGTAGTACCCCCTTATCCACGGCCCTGCACACTATTATTATACATTTATATACAGAGCATCCAGAGAGTATTCACAGCACTTAACTTTTGCCACATGTTATGTTACAGCCTTATTCCAAAATGGATTAAATTAATTTTTTTCTGCAACATTCTACAAACAATTCCCCATAATGACAGCGTGAAAGAAGTTAGTTTTGAAATCTTTGCAATTTATTAAAAATAAAAAAGGAAAAAACCCCACAAGTATATAAAGTATTCCCAGCCTTTGCTCAATACTTTGTTGAAGCCCCTTTGGCACCAATTCCAGCCTCAAGTCGTTCAGAGTATGATGCTACAAGCTTGGCACACCTATTTTTGGGCGATTTCTCCCATTCTTCTTTGCAGGACCTCTCAAGCTCCATCAGGTTGGATGGGGAGCGTCGGTGCACAGCCATTTTCAGGTCTCTCCAGAGATGTTCAGTTGGGTCCTGCTCTAAATTTCCCACCACAGTTACATAGATGAATCCAAGAATGGGTTGATGCAAGAGTAAGAATCAAAAATAGGACTTCAAATGCTAACCATTCAGCCACCACAAGTGCCTTTTCCAAAGACAGGCCATACTAACCACTGAGCCTCCATAATACGCTTCCCAAGAACACCAATGCTAACCACTGAGCAGGGGTGGACTGACCATTTGGAAACTCGGGCACTGCCTGAGGGCCCGGGGTCAGTAGGGGGCCCCATGAGATGCTCCTGGTACCTTCTTCATAGGCTTTTTTGAGTTTGGGCAAGGACACAGGGGCCCCATGATCCCCTATTGCCCGGGGGCCCCATGAGATGCCCCTGGTACCTTCTTCATAGGCTTTTTTGAGTTTGGGCAAGGACACAGAGGCCCCATGAGATGCCCCTGGTACCTTCTTCATAGGCTTTTTTGAGTTTGGGCAAGGACACAGAGGCCCCATGATCCCCTATTGCCTGGGGGCCCCATGAGATGCCCCTGGTACCTTCTTCATAGGCTTTTTTGAGTTTGGGCAAGGACACGGGGGCCCCATGAGTTGTCAGTTTGCCCCTGCCACTGAGCCATCACACTGCTTCTAATCCTCAATGGCTCAGAAGCAGAACATCCCTACAATTATATTAAAAATGTTTGCTACAATGTAACATGATTAAGTAAAGCTGTAACAATGTAAGACATATGAGGACCCAGTGATTCTATGAGCTCGGACAGCAGAGCTCCATGTATGAACAATCCCTCCTGTCCTTTCCTATGTGTGCTGTAATTATTTATGTTGGAGGGGAATAGACGGAAATGTGACTCTTCATGGCACCATTCATTATAGATGAGGTCTGATGTAGAACACCTGGACTCTCCCTGATTACAGATGCTTGCATGCATTTTGCTCATTGAATAACAGAAAAAAACCCACCTAGTCAGCATTTTTCTCAGCGCTGTGCTGATTTGGAATCTCTGCAGTAGGTGATTCATAGGCCACTTAAAGGGTAACCCCACCTTTACAGCAGGAAAATATGGAAGACATTTCCATGCATTGGGGAAGGCTCAGAATTTGCTTGATGTGCGGGAACTGCAGGAACAGAGCAATGCTGGGTCTAGGTCAGGGGTCTGCAACCTTTAAGACATAAAGAGCCACTTGGACCCGTTTCCGAGAGGGAAAAAAAGACTGGGAGCCGCAAAACCATTGCAACATTTAAAACAAATTCGACACTGCATATATTGCAAAAAGCGCTCTGGTCATGAAGGGGGTTTAAGGGCCCAGTAAGCAAAGGGTTAATCAGGGCCACAGTGTATCGTCATAATCACAATCATAGCCTTAGGTCAGTGGCGGGCAACCTTTTTTTTCAACTGAGCCAAATCTCGCCAAAACCACGATTGAAATTTATTTTGAGAGCCACATTTTTAAAACTGAAAATACATCCCCCATATAGTAATTCATCCCCCATATAGTAATTCATCCCCCATATAGTAATTCATCCCCCCTATAGTAATTCATCCCCCATATTAATTCATCCCCCATATTAAGTCCCCAAGTCCCCCCTGTGTCAATTCACTTACCTTTGCTCCGCGCGTTCCCGCGCCGTTCTGGTGTAGCATGGAAATCTGTCTCCTATGAGGATCTGTCCCCCTCGACGTATCTGCGCATGTGCCAGTTTCAGGCATTAGCAGCCGATCGGCGATCTCCGGCACATGCGCAGATACGTAGAGGGGGACAGATCCTCATAGGAGACAGATTTTCATGCTACACCGGTCTTCAGGGCGGACTGTGAGAGGAGCCTAGCTCTGCGGGCCGGATTAAAAGGTCCGCCGGGCCGTAGTTTGCCCATTGCTGCCCTATTGCCTGTCACCTGGTGGGCAGTGTGCTCCGGAGCCGCAGCCAAGGTGAAAAAGAGCCGCATGCGGCTCTGGAGCCGCGGGTTGCAGACACCCGGTCTAGGTGAACATTACCCAGGGAAACAGACGGAGTGACAATGAAGATAGTCAGATTTCCAGCAGGAGAATGACAAGTAAAATTAACTTTTAGTCGGCTACAATGGATAGGTCACATGACACAAGTGTACAAATAATTCCTTACATTGTAAAGAACACAATAATTAAGAATTAAGGAGGATTTAGGATGTAATTAGTTATCATTCCACCATTCCCTCTGAAGTTTCTACTCAACACCTATTGGAATAATAAAAACGGCTTTATGCATAAACATTTTATACCCAAACCAACAAAAAAAAGCACAAATTATGGAAACGGACGTAGAGTATTTAACAAATCAACACATCTGGAGCTCAAAGTCACTCAAGAGCAAAAAATAATTGGGTTTTGGGATGAAAGCTGTTTATTTTTATGACCGCCGATTTGTCATTGGCAGACCTAGCAGCAGCTTATAGGCATTCTGTTGATAGAGAGAGAGTGTTACTTTATCCCCTCGGCGGCTGTAATTTTTTGTTAAAAGCTTCCGTCCCCTTCTATAAAATGACAGATAAGGAGTATGGAAGAAATGAAAGAATGAAGTGAAAAATTAGTGGGGACTGGGAGTTATTGGAGGCTCACAGATACCCCAGTCAGTCATTCGTAAATATTGGCCAAGTAAACGCTGACTTGTTCTCTTACAGCAATTGGAGGTCTTGGAAGAGTGACCCTTCAATAGAGGCTCCAGAGGAGAGACCCCTCAATGGAGACAGCAGAGGAGAGACCCTTCAATAGAGGCTCCAGAGGAGAGACCCCTCAATGGAGACAGCAGATGAAAGAGCCCTCAACCGAGGCTCCAGAAAAATAGACCCCTCAAATCGAGGCTCCAGAGGAGAGACCCCTCAATGGAGACAGCAGAGGAAAGAGCCCTCAACCAAGGCTCCAGAAAAATAGACCCCTCAAACCAAGGCTCCAGAGGAGAGACCCTTCAAACCGAGGCTCCAGGGGAGAGACCCCTCAAATCGAGGCTCCAGGGGAGAGACCCCTCAATCCGAGGCTCCAGGGGAGAGACCCCTCAATCCGAGGCTCCAGAGGAGAGACGCCTCAATCCGAGGCTCCAGAGGAGAGACGCCTCAATCCGAGGCTCCAGAGGAGAGACGCCTCAATCTGAGGCTCCAGAGGAGAGACGCCTCAATCCGAGGCTCCAGAGGAGAGACGCCCTAATCAAATATTGGCCAAGTAAACGCTGACTTGTTCTCTTACAGCGTTTGGAGGTCTTGGAAGAGTGACCCTTCAATAGAGGCTCCAGAGGAGAGACCCCTCAATGGAGACAGCAGAGGAGAGACCCTTCAATAGAGGCTCCAGAGGAGAGACCCCTCAATGGAGACAGCAGATAAAAGAGCCCTCAATGGAGACAGCAGATAAAAGAGCCCTCAACCGAGGCTCCAGAAAAATAGACCCCTCAAATCGAGGCTCCAGAGGAGAGACCCCTCAATGGAGACAGCAGATGAAAGAGCCCTCAACCAAGGCTCCAGAAAAATAGACCCCTCAAACCGAGGCTCCAGGGGAGAGACCCCTCAAACCGAGGCTCCAGGGGAGAGACCCCTCAAACCGAGGCTCCAGGGGAGAGACCCCTCAAACAGAGGCTCCAGGGGAGAGACCCCTCAAATCGAGGCTCCAGGGGAGAGACCCCTCAATGGAGACAGCAGAGGAGAGACCCTTCAATAGAGGCTCCAGAGGAGAGACCCTTCAATAGAGGCTCCAGAGGAGAGACCCTTCAATAGAGGCTCCAGAGGAGAGACCCTTCAATAGAGGCTCCAGAGGAGAGACCCCTCAATGGAGACAGCAGATAAAAGAGCCCTCAATGGAGACAGCAGATAAAAGAGCCCTCAACCGAGGCTCCAGAAAAATAGACCCCTCAAATCGAGGCTCCAGAGGAGAGACCCCTCAATGGAGACAGCAGATGAAAGAGCCCTCAACCAAGGCTCCAGAAAAATAGACCCCTCAAACCGAGGCTCCAGGGGAGAGACCCCTCAAACCGAGGCTCCAGGGGAGAGACCCCTTAAACCAAGGCTCCAGGGGAGAGACCCCTCAAACCGAGGCTCCAGGGGAGAGACCCCTCAAACCGAGGCTCCAGGGGAGAGACCCCTCAAACCGAGGCTCCAGAGGAGAGACCCCTCAATCCGAGGCTCCAGAGGAGAGACGCCTCAATCCGAGGCTCCAGAAGAGAGACGCCTCAATCCGAGGCTCCAGAGGAGAGACGCCTCAATCCGAGGCTCCAGAGGAGAGACGCCTCAATCCGAGGCTCCAGAGGAGAGACGCCTCAATCCGAGGCTCCAGAGGAGAGACGCCTCAATCCGAGGCTCCAGAGGAGAGACGCCCTAATCAAGGCTCCAGAGGAGAGACGCCTCAATAGAGGAAAGTATTATGTACAAAGAGCATAAACTGCTCAGATAATATAAATCCCATCCTGTAAAAAAAAACAAATCTGTGGAAGAAAAGTGGTTTTCTATGGAGATTTCTTTCCTGGACTGGTACAGAGACTGAAAAGTTCTGAACCAGAAAAAACAAAAACTAAAGCTTACAGCAGCTTCCTCTGTATTTCTGTATATGTAGTCAGAATAATGCAGTTCTGGTACAGAGTACAGATGAAACATTGTTTCAGGTTGTCCCTATTAGACAATAAAATGTTATGATTAGGACCCTCATGCATCCTTGTTCGGCATTAGATTTAAGCTGTAATGATCGGCACCCTCATGCTTCCTGTTCCCTACTTGACAGACCCTAATATCTCCTATTTCCTATCAGGAATATGCCGTATAGAGCAGGACCCTCATACTTCCTGTACCTAAGTGCAAGCCATAATGGACATGACCCCCAAATCTCCTGCTCCCCTCATACCTCCTGTTCTCTGTTCAGTGCAAGATGTAATGAGCAGGACCCTCATACCTCATGTTCCCTACTTGCTGGTCCCTCATATCTTCTATTCCCTACTTGATGGACCCTCATATCTCCTATTCCCTACTTGCTGGTCCCTCATATCTCCTATTCCCTACTTGATGGACCCTCATATCTCCTATTCCCTACTTGATGGACCCTCATATCTCCTATTCCCTACTTGCTGGTCCCTCATATCTCCTATTCCCTAATAGATGTAAGTGTAATGAGCAGGTCCCCCATATCTCCTGCTCCCTATTAGATGCAAGTCATGAGCAGGATCCTCATATACCTCTTGCTCTCTGTTAAATGTAGGATGTAATGAGCAGGATCCTCATATCTCCTGTTCCCTGCTTGATGGTCTCTCATATCTCCTGCTCCCTGTTAGATGTAAGTGTAATGGGTAGGACCCCCATATCTCCAGCTACTTATTAAATGTAAGCCATAATGAGCAAACCCTCATACCTCCTGTTCAATGTAAGATGTAACGAGGAGGATCCTCATACCTCTTGTTCTCTGTTCAATGTAAGATGTAATGAGTAGGACCCTCATACCTCTTGTTCCCTACTTGAATGACCCTCATATCACCTATTCCCTAATAGATGTAAGTGTAATGAGCAGGACTCCCATATCTCCTGCTCCCTATTAGATGAAAGTCACAATGAGCAGGATCCTCATACCTCTTGTTCTCTGTTCAATGTAAGATGTAATCAGAAGGACCCTCATACCTTCTATTCCCTACTTGATGGACCCTCATATCTCCTATTCCCTAATAGATGTAAGTGTGATGAGCAGGACCCCCTTATCTCTCGCTTCCTGCTGGATGGATCCTCATATCCCCTGCTCTCTTTTTTTTTTTTCCATAACGTTTATTAGGTTCAAAGAGCCAATACAAACAGGTACAACAAAGAGGGGGTATCAAAATAATCACAGTGAGCAAGGCAGGTAGGAAGGCACACAGGTTTAGGCGATACAGTTTGTCTGAAATACACAGTCAATACACAATGTGAGAAGAGAATGCAAACTGCAAGGGATTACATCAAAAATGGAGGATAGGCTATAGAGATGAGCGAATCGAACCAGGCGAAGTGGAATTCGATTCAAATTTCAGGAAAAATTCGATTCGCGTCGAATCCGAATATTAGCCTACTTCGGGTGCGCGAATCGGATTTTTCCCGATCAGCCGGCAAAAGTGTCCCTGCAGAGAGCTCCGCTATTTCTGACAGTTCTCTGACAGTTCCTTCACATGTACAGCGGTTGAAACATAGTATCTATTTGTTTCCATTTAGGATACAGATGTTTTTATTCGGAAACAGATACAATGTTTCAACCGCTGTAAATGTGAAAGTCAGAGAACTGTCAGAAATAGAGGAGCTCTGCAGATACACTTTTTGCCGGTTTGGAATTATTCTTATTTTCATCCTACTTCTTCTTCTTCTTCATCCTCATCCTCAGAAGAAGAAGATGAGGATGAGGATGAAGAAGAAGAAGAAGAAGTAGGATGAAAATAAGAAGAATTCCAAGCCGGCAAAAAGTGTATCTGCAGAGCTCCTCTAAGTGTATCTGCAGAATAGAGGAGCTCTGCAGATACACTTTTTGCCGGCTTGGAATTCTTCTTATTTTCATCCTACTTCTTCTTCTTCTTCTTCCTCTTCATCCTCATCCTCTTCTTCTTCTTCTGAGGATGAGGATGAAGAGGAAGAAGAAGAAGAAGTAGGATGAAAATAAGAAGAATTCCAAGCCGGCAAAAAGTGTATCTGCAGAGCTCCGCTAAGTGTATCTGCAGAGCTCCGCTATTTCTGACAGTTCTGTGACATTCCCTCCATACAGCGGTTGAAACATTGTATCTATTTGTTTCCTTCTCATCCTTCTTCTCATCCTTCTTCTCATCCTTCTTCTCATCCTTCTTCTCCTCCTCCTTCGCCTCATCCTTCTCCTCATCCTTCTCCTTCTTCTCATCCTTCTCCTTCTTCTCATCCTTCTCCTTCTTCTCATCCTTCTCCTTCTTCTCATCCTTCTCCTTCTTCTCATCCTTCTCCTTCTTCTCATCCTTCTCCTTCTTCTCATCCTTCTCCTTCTTCTCATCCTTCTCCTTCTTCTCATCCTTCTCCTTCTTCTCATCCTTCTCCTTCTCCTTCTTCTCATCCTTCTCCTTCTCCTTCTTCTCATCCTTCTCCTTCTCCTTCTTCTCATCCTTCTCCTTCTTCTTCTCATCCTTCTCCTTCTCCTTCTTCTCATCCTTCTCCTTCTCCTTCTTCTCATCCTTCTCCTTCTCATCCTTCTCCTTCTTCTCATCCTTCTCCTTCTCCTTCTTCTCATCCTTTTCCTTCTCCTTCTTCTCATCCTTCTCCTTCTCCTTCTTCTCATCCTTCTCCTTCTCCTTCTTCTCATCCTTCTCCTTCTTCTCATCCTTCTCCTTCTTCTCATCCTTCTCCTTCTCCTTCTCATCCTTCTCCTTCTCCTTCTTCTCATCCTTCTCCTTTTCCTTCTCCTTGTCCTTCCTCATCTCCAAGGGCATTTAAATTAAAGGTACAGTGTTCTGCACTAATTTAAAGGCTCTCTGAAGCCTAGAAACCCTTTTAATAAGTTAAATTCGTAGCGAATTAATTCGCATCGAATCAAATTTCTTCCTCAAATTCGGCGAATCAGCCGAATCGAATTTTTGAATAATTCGCTCATCTCTAATAGGCTATTCATATTCACGGTTTCAGCGTAGGTCTTTGCGTAAGGGCATGGATCTATGTCTGATCGAGAAGCAATATATCCTGAATTCATAGGAAGTTCAATGAGAGATGAGAAGTGAAACGAAATCAGGTGAATCTACCTATGAAAGAATTGCAGATCGGGATCTGTAATAGCCACTTGTTAAGTCAGACCCCTGCTCTCTATAAGAAGTAATCAAGAATGAGCAAGATCTTCATACCTCCTGTTCTCTGATCAATGTAAGATGTGATGAGCAGGACCCTCATACCTCCTATTCCCTACTTGATGGACCCTCATACCTTCTATTCCCTACTTGATGGACCTCATACCTCCTATTCCCTACTTGATGGACCCTCATACCTCCTATTCCCTAATAGATGTAAGTGTAATGGGCAGGACGCCCATATCTCCTGCTCCCTATTAGATGCAAGTCACAATGTTCAGGATCCTCATATCTCCTGTTCTCTGTTCAATGTAAGATGTAATGAGCAGGACCCTCATACCTTCTGCTCCCTATTTGATGGGCTCTCATATCTCCGGCTCCCTATTAGATGCAAGCCATAGTGAGCAAGATCTTCATACCTCCAGTTCTCTGTTCAATGTAAGATGTGATGAGCAGGACTCTCATACCTTCTATTCCCTACTTGATGGACCCTCATATATCCTATTCCCTAATAGATGTAAGTGTAATGAGCAGGACCTCCATATCTCCTGCTTCCCATTAGATGCAAGAAATAGTGAGCAAGACTTTCATACCTCCTGTTCTCTGTTCAATGTAAGATATGATGAGCAGGACCCTCATACCGTCTATTCCCTACTTGATGGACCCCCATATGTCCTATTCCCTAATAGATGTAAGTGTAATGAGCAGGACCTCCATATATCTCCTGCTCCCTGCTGGATGGATTCCCATATTTCTTGCTCCCTATTAGATGTAAGCTATAATGAGCAGGATCCTCATCCCTAAGGGTCACCATACACCCCCCTAAGGGTGGAGCTTAAGCACACTTTGGATTGCTTTATTCTCCGTAGAAGAGGATCCCCCCTTTTTTGTAAAAAAAAAACAAAATCTGTTTTTCCATATGTTTAATATAAAACTCACAGATGGAGATCTTCATTCAATAAAAATAATGAGCAGGATGTAGCAAAGTGTCTGCTCAAGAGGACCTGTCAGAGCGCTCAGAGAAATGAGCAGACTGCAGGCTATACATAGACAACCATTTAGTTCAAGCTGGCAATCTGGTTATCTGACACATCTGGTCACTCCATTCACAAACGGGCTCGTCTACACTGGCAGTCAGGAAGGAACGGGGAAAGGGGGGGGGGGGGTGTTTAAAATAGCCAGTAGAGCCACAGTTTTACTTCCACCCGACTAGCCACCTTACAATAACACAGCAACCGGATGACGTTATATGCTAAAATTATACCCCCCGTCACATTCAGTGGGCAGTACTGCAGATGAATGCAACCCATTCAAATGAATTGGGCTATGCCGCAGCCATGACCAAAAGCTCACGGTTGCGGCATTGCATTCCAATTTAAAAAACCCTATTTGTATGTTTATAAAAAACAAAAAAACTGGCATTCAGGATGCATCAGTTTCACCTAAAAAGCTGACAAGGAAGGGAGCTCCAGCACACAGCCTGTGATTGACAGCTTCAGCTCTGTTCCTGTGTGCTGTGTGTGTGGGGGTGTGTGTGTCCCTTCCCTCCAATCAGCTCTGCCCACCGAGTAACTTCAACTCCCTGCCCCCTGCCTTTTGACAGCTCAGACAAGCTGTATAAAACTTTTCACTTTGAACAGCTGTAGAGAAGACAGGGCTGCAGACAAAACGATACAACTTATGTAGGAGGATTTGATTCATCTCTCTATATCACCTGAGGTCAGTCACTTCACCGTAAGGGTTTACCACCATTTTAACATATAACTAATAGGCAAAACCTTTTAGTTTTGGATAGACTGAAGAGGGATTAGACCCCCTGTCTGTGTTTATTGCTGCCTGTGCCCCCATTAGGGAGATTCCCACTCTCTGTTTGCCCTGTTTACCATTATCATTGAAAGTAAAAAAAAAAAAAAAAAAATCCCTAACTTTGGGTCATCCCCAGAAAAGTAATAGAGGGGAAATCCAATGGGGACACTAGTTCTGGTGACCTGAGGGGGAGGGGGCTAAGGAATTCCCTTAATTTTCAGGGATTTCCTTTCACTTCTTGTTTGGCTATGGGACAAGAAGTGAAGGGAAATCTCCCCAATGGGACACAGATGGCGAAATAATAATAATAATAATAAAAAAAAAAAAAAAAAAAAAAAAAAAAAACTGTCAGAGGTTTCAACCCTCTCTTGCTTTATCCAAACTGAGAACAAAAAAAAACCAAAAAAACATGGCATATGGTTCTATGTTAAAAAATGTTAAGTGCAAAAAAGGTCTTTCCTTCCAGAAATCCAGTGTGGCCCTGTGTCCTTTACAGTGTTACCTCAATCTGCCCAGTCCACCTTTGACAACTACAGAACACCATCCCTCATTGTAATTAAAGTGGGGAGAAGGGGGATTGTCTTTGTCATTTTAATCTTCCTTTCCTAGGCTGACAACTCTGCTCCTCTATAGATACAGTCCAGTGAGTGTTGTCAGCTAAGGGGAGGTAGGATGTTATCGACAGGTGAAAATTAATTAAAAAACAAAAAAAAACATGCAAACACAAAAACTAATGCAGCCACCACAATAAAGGACTGGCAAGCTTTAATATATGACGACATTTGTGGTATTGGGTGTAGATGTACACTATATTGCCAAAAGTATTGGGCCAGCCCTCCCAATCATGTGATTCAGATGTTCCAATCCCCTCCATGGCCCCAGGTGTGTAAAATCATCACCTAGACATGCAGACTGCTTCTACAAACATTGGTGAAAGAATGGGTCGCTCTCAGGAGCTCAGTGACTCCAAGCGTGGTCCCGTGATAGGTGGTCACCTGTGCAATAAGTCCATCCGTGACATTTCCTGGCTACTAAATATTCCACACTCAACTGTTAGTGGGATTAATACAAAGTGGAAGCAACTGGGAACAACAGCAACTCAGCCACCAAGTGGTAGGCCACGTCACAAGACAGGGCGGGGTCAGTGCATGCTGAAGCGCACAGTGCGCAGAAGTCGCCGTCTGCAGAGTCAATAGCTAAAGACCTCCAAACTTGGTGAGGCCTTCAGATGAGCCCAACAACAGTGCGTAGAGAGCTTCATGGAATGGGTTTCCATGGCCGAGCAGCTGCATCCAAGCCTTACATCACCAAGTGCAATGCAAAGCGTCAGATGCCGTGGTGTAAAGCACGCCACCACTGGATTTTAGAGCAGTGGAGAAGGGTTCTCTGGAGGGACCAATCACGCTTCTCTGTCTAGCAATCTGATGGCTGTGTCTGCATTTGGCAGTTGCCAGGGGAACGGTACTTGTCTGACTGCATTGTGTCAAGTGTAAAGTTTGGTGGAGGGGGGATTATGGTGTGGGGTTGTTTTTCAGGGGTTGGGCTTGGCCCCCTAGTTCCAGTGAAGGGAACTCTTAAGGCGTCAGCATACCAAGAAATTTTGGACAATTTCATGCTCCCAACTTTGAGGGAAGAGTTTGGGGATGGCCCCTTCCTGTTCCAACATGACTGCCCCCCAGTGCACAAAGCAAGGTCCATAAAGACATGGAGGAGCCAGTTTGGGGTGGAGGAACCTGACTGGCCTGCAGAGTCCTGACCTCAACCCCATAGAACACCTTTGGGATGCCATTAAAGTTCATGTACGTGTAAAGGCAGGCATACTTTTGGCAATATAGAGTATATCAAACAGGAACTTTACTCCACCCCTTCCTGGTTGTGCTGGGTAATCCTTAACAAAAAAAACAGAAAACACAAGACCACACACCTACCAGGCAACCTCCTGGGATATGTGCTGAGATTATCCCAGAGTGCTGCTAAAGTATGACACATCATTCTGACCTAGGCCACCTGGGAAAAAAGCATCCCCCTTCCTAAAAAAAAATAAATAAAAATCACTGGCTATTATAAAGGGGGGCAGAGTTATTACTGACCAAGTCAATTAGCCAAGTAAAATTTGGCATTAAAGTGTTCCTAAACCCCAGACCCCGCATTCTCTATATCCGCTCTCCCCGGACCCTGCATTCTCTATATCCGGTCTCCCCCCGGACCCTGCATTCACTATATCCGGTCTCCCCCCGGACCCCGCATTCACTATATCCGGTCTCCCCCCGGACCCTGCATTCACTATATCCGGTCTCCCCCCGGACCCCGCATTCACTATATCCGGTCTCCCCCCGGACCCCGCATTCACTATATCCGCTCTCCCCGGACCCTGCATTCACTATATCCACTCTCCCCGGACCCCGCATTCACTATATCTGCTCTCCCCCCGGACCCCGCATTCACTATATCCACTCTCCCCCCGGACCCCGCATTCACTATATCCGCTCTCCCCGGACCCCGCATTCTCTATATCCGCTCTCCCCGGACCCCGCATTCACTATGTCCGGTCTCCCCCCGGACCCCGCATTCACTATATCCGGGCTCCCCAGACCCCGCATTCACTATATCCGGGCTCCCCAGACCCCGCATTCACTATATCCGGGCTCCCCAGACCCCGCATTCACTATATCCGGGCTCCCCAGACCCCGCATTCACTATACCCGGTCTCCCCGGACCATGCATTCACTATACCCGGTCTCCCCGGACCATGCATTCACTATACCAGGTCTCCCCGGACCCCGCATTCACTATATCCGCTCTCCCCGGACCCCGCATTCACTATATCCGGTCTCCCCGGACCCCGCATTCACTATATCTGGTCTCCCTGGACCCTGCATTCACTATATCCGGTCTCCCTGGACCCTGCATTCACTATATCCGGTCTCCCCGGACCCCGCATTCACTATATCCGCTCTCCCCGGACCCTGCATTCACTATATCCGCTCTCCCCGGACCCCGCATTCACTATATCCGCTCTCCCCAGACCCCGCATTCACTATATTTGATCTACCACAGTACACAGAACATGGAAATGCAATTATTTTAGTAAATATAACCTGCTAAATATAGTTTTTCAGCAGCAGTTAGAGCAGTCTTGTGACTTCTATCAGTGTTCAGCAGAGCACTGGTTAAAGCTTGTAGGAGTTTTCTTTCTCCCCTGATTGTCCAATGAGGCTCATAACCCCTGACCCTCTATCTGGACAGTGCGGATTGGCCCTGTGCTGATCACATGCACTCTCCCAAGAAAAAAAAAACAAAAACGCTCTAGCAATACACACAAAACTGAGCATGTGCAGCTTTGTTCTATCAGCAGATGGATTGGGGATAGTAGAAGAAGGGGAGGATCAGAGAAGACAGGATCAAACAGCCTTTTTACACAATATAGAGAATTAGCCCCTTAGGTTCCACAGTGAGTATAACAAGCACGCTTTACTGCATCTACAGACTGATTGTACTGTTGTGGGCTTAGTAGCACTTTAAGTTATACTAAAATCACATCCTGTTTTGGTGACAACCGCTCCCCTGTATTTCATATTCTGGTGTCACAGGGACAGGATGTGAGAGAAGAATCTGCCCAATGGAGCTCCAAACAAAAAACAGAAACCCCACTCCCCAACTTTAACTAAAAAACCCCCAAAAAACAAAAACAAGACAAAAAAAACAAAAACAAAAAAAAAAAACACACCACACATCTTGCCAAGAGTCTGGCTTTACCAATTAGGGAAAATGTGTGAATCCTGGGGAAAAGTTCTGTGAATTCTGTATGAAAATATTTATAAAATAGACCTCATAGGAACTTTTAGGTTCATTTTTGATATCCTAAAGTGAACCTGTCATGAGGGCTGTATGGAAACCGCCATTGCTGAGCATCCCAAGAAAATGCTGGTTACTTGGCTGGCATGCGGATTCAACTTCTTTAACCCCTTCCAGTCCGGACACTTTCCCCCCCTTTCTGTCCAGGGCAATTTTCAGCTTTCAGCGCTATCACACTTTGAATGACAATTGCACGGTCATGCAACACTGTACCCATATGAATTTTTTACCATTTTTTTGAGACAGATAAAGCTTTATTTTGGTGGTATTTATTCTCCGCTGGGATTTTTATTTTTTTTGCTATGTAAATGAAAACATCCAAAAATTTTGAAAAAAAGTGTTTTTTTAATAAAATTTTGCAAATAATTAATATTTCATCAAAAAACTTGGCCAAAATTTATTCCGTTATTTTTTTAGTAAAAAAAAAAAAAAAAAATCCAAATTAGTTTATAACCAAAAATTATAATTTTTAAACATTTTTTTTACATTTTTATTTTTTTTTATATTTTTTTTTATTTATTTATTTTTTACATACTGTCATCCTAGCAGTACACTATGACCATGGTGACACTGTACTACTTGTGGGGGGTGATGAAGATTTTTTTTTTTTTTTTTACACCGATTGCTTTTACACCCATGTAGGATGTAAAAGCAATCATTTCTGCATTCTTGCAGCCATTGAGAAGCATTGAGTGAGCTGTGATTGGTCACAGCTTGTCACATGGTACAAGGCTGTTGTGAATAGCCCTGTACCATGTGACCTCTGGGATCATTCACAGATTTCACACGTAGTAAGCAATGATGTCACAAGTGACATCTTGCTTACTACTTTGCATGTGATCACTGATTGGCCAATCAGTGATCACATGATCAGGACCTCGTACAGAGGTCCCGTCTGACGATCGGTGTTTCACCGTGTCCGGAGGACACAGCGGGCACCGGATCGCGGTGCTGCGCGCTCCCAGGGAGCGCGCACAGCTAGAAAAGGCGGGTGCTGTTTAAGAACGGCAACCCGCCCCTGCACTTCCACCGCCCTGCCGTTTATCAACAGCAGGCGGACGGCAAGTGGTTAATACTCTCATTGACCCAAAATTAATGGGCAGACCAGAAATGTCATAGGACATCCTTACCCATAAACAGTGCCTTGAAAAAGTATTCATACCCCTTGAAATGTTCCACATTTTGTCCTGTTACAACCAAAAAAGGGAAATGTATTTTATTGGGATTTTATGATAGGCCAACGCAAAGTGGCACACAATTGTGAAATGGAAGGAAAATTATAAATGGTTTTCAACAGTTTTTACCAATAAATATCTGAAAAGTGTGGCGTGCATTTGTATTCAGCCCCCCTCACGCTGATACCCCTAACTAAAATCTAGTGGAACCAATTGCCTTCAGAAGTCACCTAACTAGTAAATAAAGTCCACCTGTGTGTCATAATCTGTGTAAATACAGCTGTTCTGTGAAGCCCTCAGAGGTTTGTTAGTGAACAAACAGCATCATGAAGGCCAAGGAACACACCAGACAGGTCAGGGATAAAGTTGTGGAAAAGTTAGAAGCAGGGTTAGGTTATGAAAAAAAAAAAAAAATGGTGGAGGCAGAATCATGTAGTGGGGATGCTTTTGTTCAGCAGGGACAGGGAAGCTGGTCAGAGTTGATGGGAAGATGGATGGAGCCAAAAACACAGCAATCTTAGAAGAAACCCCCCCCCCCCCCAAAAAAAAAACCTCTATAGTGCAAATGGAGAAAGAGTGATGAGGTCCCAAGCAAGAAGCCGTAGTCTCTGTATGGTAGATCCAGATGTGTTCATCCACTTCTATAATGGCTGCAGCTCTTCCAGCGGGGTATTGGACAGCTTTGTGCACTAAAACAACAAACAAAAAGATGGCGCCGCCATCTAAAAATCAGTTTAATTAACCCCTCCCCCTCCAGAGGATTTACCCTCCTTCCTGACCAGGCCATTGTTTGTGTTACGGCGCTGCGTTACTTTAACTGACAATTGCGCGGTCATGAAACGCTGCACCCAAATGGGATTTATGTCCTTTTTTCCCACGATTAGAACTTTCTTTCAGTGGCATTAGATCGCCTGTGTGTTTTTGATTTTTTGCACTATGGAAAAAAAAAAAAAAAAAAAGGACCAACAATTTTGAGAAAAAAAATATTTTTGACTCTTTGCTATTAAACATGTCCAGGAAAAAAAAATAAAAAAATTAAAATTCACATTTCGTCATAAAATTTAGACCAAAATGTATTCTGCAACATGCAATTGCTAAAAAAAAATTCCAATCTGTGTAAATTAATTGGTTTACGTGAAAGTTAGAGTGTTTACAAATGGTGGCATATATACTGGAATTTTATTTATTTATTTTTTTACTAGTAATGGCGGTGATCAGCGACTTATAGTGGGACTGCGGTGGGCATTCTGACACTGGGGAGGAAATCACTTGGTGTCACTGACATCAATACAGTGATCAGTGCTGGAAAAAAAAAAAAAAAAAAAAAAAAAAAAAAAAAGCACTGACACTGTACTAAAGGCAGGAAGGGGTTTACTTGAGGGGCGATCAAAGGGTTAACTATGTGCTTTTTTACTTGGTGTCTGTGCTTCACTGTAATCACACTGCTTTGGATGGCACCAATACGGTGATCAGTGCTATTAAAACTCACTGATACTGTATTAATGGCACTGGGCAGGAAGGGGTTAACATCTGGGGCGACCAAAGGGTTAACTGTGTGCTGGGAGTGTTTTACTAGGGGGAGCGTTTGTGTGCTTCACTGTAAACACACTGCTTTGCATGGCTGTGCACAGCCATGCAAAGCAGTGTGCAGGAGCTAACAGGGAGGAGAACTGTTTTACTAAAAGTTCTCTTCCCCCATCAGAGATCCTCGGCAATCACCGGGCGCCGGCGAGTAATCCCCGGCCGGGACCCGGTGATTGACAGCCGTGCCTGCGAATGGCAGCGCACGTCCCCCACCCGGAAATGCAAAATAATGTATATATACATGTGATTTTGCACACCCGTGCCGCCCTGTAGCAGTATATCTGCTATAGGGCGGACGGGAAGTGGTTAAAACGCACTCACAAGGATGAGAGTAAATGGGCATATACTCAGTCCTTAGTCGTTGGCAAGCCTTGGTGGACAGTGGATGGATGGGTGGATGGATGGATGAGATGTATCCTTAAAACAGCTCTGCAGGATAGGTGGAATAAATCCAGACTCTGTCAGAATGCAGATTAGGTCCATATGACAGACTGTGTCTTCCTCCAGCACCAAATATAGCCGCACTGGAACGCAAGCCAGCGCCAAGACCGGAATCAGAAGTGACGTCGGGACGTATTGACGTCAAAGCTCTCATGGTTTGACAAAGGAGCGATTGTGGGCTCCGAAACATGTTACCACCCATCACGCTTGGACGTCAATACGTCCAGACGCCACATCTGATTCCGGTCCTGGCGCTGGCTTGTGTTCCAGTGCGGCTATATTTGGTGCTGGAGGAAGACACAGTCTGTCATATGGACCTAATCTGCATTCTGACAGAGTCTGGCAATCTTAGAAGAAAACCTGTTAGAGTCTGAAAACGCCTTGAGACTGGGGCAGAGGTTCCCCTTCCAGCAGGACAACGACCCGAAACATCCAGCCAGAGCTACAATGGAATGGTTTAGATCACGGGTGTCAAACTGGCGGCCCTCCAGCTGTTGCCAAACTACAAGTCCCATGAGGCATTGCAAGATGGACAGTTATAAGCATGACTCCCAAAGGCAGAGGCATGATGGGACTTGTAGTTTGGCAACAGCTGGAGGGCCACCAGTTTGACACCCCTGGTTTAGATCAAAGCATGTCCATGTGTTAGAATGGCCCAGTCACAGTCCAGACCTAAATCCAATGGAAAATCTGTGGCAAGACTTGAAAAATTGCTGTTCCCAGACACCCTCCATCCAATCTGACAGAGCTTGAGCGATTCTGCAAAGAAGAACGGGCAGAAATGTCCCTCTCTAGATGTGCAAAACTGGTAGAGATATCCCCAAAAGGACTTGTAGCTGGAATTGCAGCCAAAATGTGGTCCTACAAAGTATTGACTCCGGGGGGCTGAATACAAATGCCGCCACACTTTTCACAGATTTGTAAAAAATTTTGAAAACCATTCCTCATTTTCCTTCCACTTCACAATGATATGCCACTTTGTGTTGGTCTATCCCAGTGGTGGGCAACCTTTTTTTTCAACTGAGCCAAATCTCGCCAAAACCACGATTGAAATTTATTTTGAGAGCCACATTTTTAAAACTGAAAATACATCTCCCATATAGTAATTCATCCCCCATATAGTAATTCATCCCCCATATAGTAATTCATCCCCCATATAGTAATTCATCCCCCATATAGTAATTCATCCCCCATATAGTAATTCATCCCCCATATTAATTCATCCCCCATAGTAATTCATCCCCCATATAGTAATTCATCCCCCATAGTAATTCATCCCCCATATAGTAATTCATCCCCCATAGTAATTCATCCCCCATAGTAATTCATCCCCCATAGTAATTCATCCCCCATAGTAATTCATCCCCCCCATAGTAATTAATCTCCCATATAGTAATTCATCCCCCCCATAGTAATTCATCTCCCATATAGTAATTCATCCCCCATATAGTAAGTCCCCCCCCATATAGTAAGTCCCCCCCCATATAGTAAGTCCCCCCCCATATAGTAAGTCCCCCATATAGTAATTCATCCCCCATATAGTAAGTCCCCCCCCATATAGTAAGTCCCCCCTGTGTCAATTCACTTACCTTTGCTCCACGCGTTCCTCTCGCCGTGCTTCCCGCGCCGTTCTGGTCTTCAGGGCGGACTGTGAGAGGAGAGGAGTTCGTCACGCTGCCCCGCCTACATCCTGGCTGCCCCGCCTACATTCTGACAGCTGCAGAGTCCTGACTTTTGGGGCGGCCGCCCGAGAGGAGGGAGGGGAGCGGGCGGCCGTCCGAGAGGAGGGAGGGGAGGGGAGGTGAGGTGAGGGGGCGGCCGCCCTGCACACGCCCGTCCGAGAGGAGGGAGAGGAGGGGAGGTGAGGGGGCGGCCGCCCTGCACACGCCCGTCCGAGAGGAGGGAGAGGAGAGAGGGGAGCGGGCGCCCGGCACACAGAAGAGCCGCATTTAAGCTTGTAAAGAGCCGCATGTGGCTCGCGAGCCGCGGCTTGCCGACCACTGGTCTATCCCATCAAATCCCAATTAAATACATTGACGTTTTTGGTTGTAACATGACAAAATGTGGAAAATTTCAAGGGGTATGAAGACTTTTTCAAGGCACTGTACATGTTCCAGATCAAGGAAACGCAGTGCGGAGGCCAGAGGATTGGTAGGACAGACTAAAGCTGAAGACCAGGCAGGATTTCTTTTTTCTGCCAATCTGCCATTTTCGGTTGTAGGTGGTGAGGATGGACTTGCCTAGGGCAGCACAAAAACGAAATACACCACTGGTCACCGGTGGAAGATTGTACAGAAAAAAAAAGTCTAGTGGTTGGCTTGTACACCCACAACAATGACCCAATGGAGTGCCAATGACTAGTCTTGGATTGCTCGGTCCCGTAAAAACATGGATCTTTGATATAAACCACTCTTAGCAGTCCATTTATCTCTTGGCTCTATAAAGACCCGCTTTGGTTTTACATCCAGCTGTCAGCTCAGCTATAACCATTCATAAATGTTTTTCATGTAATAAGATCTGCTCTCTAGCGCATTTCACGAAGCCAGGTGATTAAATTTATGAGCGCATACGTGAACCGCAAGCCGCAGCTCGGAGTCATCCGTCGTGAGTTTACATGAGATTGGAAAGATTAACAAGCGTGTGCAAATGCTGCTGTCATCCTGACCTTTGTCTGAACACGCTTCAGACAGCTTCAAAGATCGTGTTGTGTTACCGCCAGGCCTGGGAGCAGTCAGGAGCCATTGCCCAGACTTAGGAATCAGAGGGTCCTTCCATCACCAAATCAACAACCCGTTTCCATACATTTTCCAATACTGTCCTCACGCCTGATCAACTGTTACGGACAAACCCTTCACAGGATTCACACTGAGAGTTATCATAATTATTGAGAACGGGAGGAAGAGCCAACAAGACAAAAGAATAAGACAGAGGAAATAGAATGAAGGATAGGAAGAGTAAGAGAGCGAGGGAGGAGGAAAGACAGAGCGAGGGAGGAGGAAAGACAGAGCGAGGGAGGAGGAAAGACAGAGCGAGGGAGGAGGAAAGACAGAGCGAGGGAGGAGGAAAGACAGAGCGAGGGAGGAGGAAAGACAGAGCGAGGGAGGAGGAAAGAGCGCGCGAGGGAGGGAGGAAGAAAGAGCGCGCGAGGGAGGGAGGAAGAAAGAGCGCGCGAGGGAGGGAGGAAGAAAGAGCGCGCGAGGGAGGGAGGAAGAAAGAGCGCGCGAGGGAGGGAGGAAGAAAGAGCGCGCGAGGGAGGGAGGAAGAAAGAGCGCGCGAGGGAGGGAGGAAGAAAGAGCGCGCGAGGGAGGGAGGAAGAAAGAGCGCGCGAGGGAGGAAGAAAGACCGAATGAAGAAGAATGAAATACAAGGAGAGGAAAAAAGAAAGGCTGAGGGATGAAGGAAAGGCCGAGAGAGGCTGAGGGATGAAGGAAAGGCCCGGACCCTGCATTCACTATATTCGCTCTCCTTAGACCCCGCATTCACTATATCCGCTCTCCCCGGACCCCGCATTCACTATATCCGCTCTCCCCGGACCCCGCATTCACTATATCCGCTCTCCCCGGACCCCGCATTCACTCTATCCGCTCTCCCCGGACCCCGCATTCACTCTATCCGCTCTCCCCGGACCCCGCATTCACTATATCCGCTCTCCCCGGACCCTGCATTCACTATATCCGCTCTCCCCGGACCCCGCAGTCACTATATCCGCTCTCCCCGGACCCCGCATTCACTATATCCGCTCTCCCCGGACCCCGCATTCAATATATCCGCTCTCCCCGGACCCCGCATTCACTATATCTTGTCTCCCCAGACCCCGCATTCACTATATCCGCTCTCCCCGGACCCTGCATTCACTATATCCGGTCTCCCACAGTACACAGAACATAGATAGGCAATTATTTTAGTAAATATAAACTGCTAAATACCTTTTCTCATCAGCAGTATATAGCAGTCTTGTGACTTCTATCAGTGTCCAGCAGAGCACTGGTTAAAGCTTGTGGGAGAGGTTTTCATTCTCCTCTGACTGTCCTATCAGGCTGCATGAACCCTGACCCTCTGGACAGTGCTGGATTGGCCCTGTACTAATCACATGCACTCTCTCAAAGAAAAAAGACATTAAAAAAAACCTAAACCTCAGCAATACACACTAAACTGAGCATGTGCAGAGTGACACCTAGAGCTCTGTACTATCAGCAGACGGATTGGGGACAGTAGAAGGGGGAGGATCAGAGAAGACAGGATCAAACAGCCTTTTTACACAATCCGGATTAATAACCCCTTAGGTTCCACAGTGAGTATAACAAGCACACTTTCCTGCATCTACAGACTGATTGTACTGTTGGGGGTTTAGTAACACTTTAACCTTGTAGCAAGGTGAGAGGCTGCAGCAGGGGCCAATTTGTGTCAGACATTCGTGAACACAGCGAAAACCCTGCATGGGCACCAAGATTTACAGGACGGTGTCAACTCTGAGCTAGATATGAGAAAATGTTGAACCTGGATGATGCCTGAACAAAGATGGCGCTGCCCTTTTGGGGGAGAAAAGCAGATGAAGACTTTGTGAGGGGAGGACTGATCTCAGAGAGGAAATCCATGCCTGGAAGCGTCACACTGACACGTTACTTTGTATATGAAGACAGGTCCACTTTAAAGCTTCCATGAGATTTTATTGATTGAGATTACAAAGAAAGAATCAATTATTTGACATCCGAGGGGCAGCCGCTATCCGGAGGGCCTGGTTTCTGCGTCTGGATGTCTACAACCTGCTGTGTGTATTAAAGGGCCCCCAGTCACCATCCAAATATCTGCAGAATTACCCCCCCCCCCCACGCAGAGTCCTGATCAGAAAACCCAGCGGATGGTACAGATGCGCCGGCTCTAGCCGCAGGCCGTACAGTCACCAGAGCGGTCGGGGAGAGTCGACTCGCTCTTGAATAATGTTCTCTCGTCAGGCGGCGGTGGGGAGCGCGCGGAAATGAATGGGATTATTTCATGGCCCCCCGGGCAGATCTGCAACATTAACCTACCGAGCCCGGCGGACCCTTCTGTCCGAATACCAATTCTTTAGAGTGAAAAAAAAAAAAAAAAAGAAGGGAGGAAGAGAGATGACATTAAAAGGGAAACGGACGAAAAAAAATCTCAATGGGGAGAGATTTAACAAAACTGGCGCACAGAGAATCTGGTGCAGCTGTGCACAGTGACCAATCAGCTTCCAGATTTCAGTGAGGATGGCCATACATTATTTAATTTTCTTACAATTTGCTGCCAAATTTCCTTTAGATTTACCTTCAACTATGTAGCGCAAGGGCCCGCCTAATGGATACAACTGAAAGCGTTGTTTAGGTGCGACCTCCTATCAGGGGCGGACTGACCATTTGGAAACTCGGGCACTGCCCAAGGACCCGGGGTCAGTAGGGAGCCCCATGAGATGCCCCCGGTACCTTTTTCATAGGCTTTTTTGAGTTTGGGCAAGGACACAGGGGCCCCATGATCCCCTATTGCCCAGGGGCCCCATGAGTTGTCATTCCTCCCCTGCCTCCTATTATATGGTTTTTGGTAAATCCAAAGAAAAATTTTCAAGAAAATTATATAAATATGTGGCCAGCCTTACAACCCGGGGTTCACCTATGTGCGGTGCGGTATATCGCATGCGATGCGCACAGGAACCGCACCGCCTTCCTGTACAAATCACATGCGATTTCTGTGCGGTGCGATTGGAGCCATATATTTTGTATGGCTCTAATCGCACCCAAAACGTGCAGGATCCTTTTCTTGGTCCACAATAAAATCGGTTGGTGTCACCCGGTGCGTAACACTTGGTGGCACCCCCTCCAACGATCCCCGCAGAATGGATTGGATCTGCGGATTGAGCATAATGGATCGGAGTCCGATCCATTATGCTCCCCAATCCGCAGATCTGATCCATCCTGCGGGGATCATCAGCACGCAACTTATACGGGGGTGACACCGGTCCCGCTCCATGAAAAGGTAAGTTGTAAAGCAAGCCGAAGATCCCCGCAGGATGGATCGGATCTGCGGATTGAGCATAATGGATCAGAGTCCGATCCATTATGCTCCCCAATCCGCAGATCCGATCCATCCTGCGGGATTATCAGCACGCAACCTATACGGGGGGGTACACTGGACCGGCTCCATGAAGAGGTAAGTTGTAAAACAAGCCGACGATCCTCGCAGGATGGATCGGATCTGCGGATCGGGGAGCATAATGAATTGGACTCCGATCCATTATGCTCAATCCGCATCGGATCTGTGGATAAATCCGGATCAGATCTGCGGATTGAGCATAATGGATCGGAGTCTTAATCTGCTCCACAAAAAGGTAAGTTGTAAAGCAAGCCGACGATCCCCGCAGGATGGATCGGATCTGCAGATTAGGGAGGATAACGGATCGGACTCTAATCCATTATGCTCAATCCGCAGATCCCATCCATCCTGCGGGGATCGTCGGCTTGCTTTACAACTTACCTTTTTGTGGAGCGGGTCCGGTGTCATCCCGTGTGGTAGGTGTCATCTGGTGCGGCGCGCACCCCCTGCACCTGCCTAGGGACGCCCCTTTTCACACCTATGCGATCCGGTTCTGCACATTGTACCGCGTTTTGCGGACCGCTTTCAGGGTGTCATTAACGCAACACACCCCCGCAGCAGTTTGCATGAACGGAGTGCGATTCTGATGCGGTGCGGAATTCACCCTAAAAATGCTGCAAATTCCATGCCGCATCAGTGTGAACCCGGGCTCAGTGCTTAATTTAACAAACTAAAGTTAGAAGCTGATTGGTTGCTATACAAAGCCGCACCAGATTCTGTGTGCTCCAGTTTGAGTGAATCTCCCCCAATGTGTCTTACCCTAGGTTAGTTTTCTACAGCATTTTGTGTCTCGTAGAAAACGCAGTAGATTCAACGTGATTTCCTATGGGACACGTTCACATCTCCGCGTTTTCACCCGGTGCGTTTTTTTGGACAGGGTCAGGGACTTTTTTTGAAGGCAAAAAGTTGCATTTTTGATTCTATAGACGTCAATGGAAAATCTGCAGAAAAGCATGTATTGCATTTTTTGCTGCGCTTTAAATCTAAAAAAACAACGTATTTATCTAGGTCAAATAATGACCTTCAAAACACAAAACTTCGCTATGAAAAATGTGAATATCAATAAAACAAACTCAACGAATAATCTGCTGCCACATTACACTGCATAAAATAAACAAATCATATTCTGTTATTCCAAAATATTAGTGCGGCGCTCTGTAAATAATCATGTGATAAACAACAAAAAAGTCCATAAATTAAAGTCCTTTTGTGATCACCACGTAAATTTAACCTCCCTAGCGGTCTGATTATGTCCATATTTCTGTGCTCAAAGCGGTACATTTTTTTGCATGGAAATGTGTTTTTTTATTGTAGGCCTGTAATTTTTAGTAATAACTCACTGAAATCTGTCCGGACAAGAGTCTAGTAAACATCCCGGGGATGATAAAATGTGAAACACAAAATCATAAATTATAATTTAATAAATAATCATAAAAAATAATAATACATTTAATTCAATAATATAATCAAACCAAAAAACACTGAAATGTGAAATAGAGCGCCAAGTTCGCACATCGCTGAGCTCAGTCGCAGAATCGTTTTCAGTGTCTGATGATGAATTTCCCCCACCAATCATTATCACTCAGTTCTGCAAGTGGTTCTGATTTACTATCGCTGTTCTCTAGCTGATCTAAAACCGCGTCTGACCTAAAGGGACACTTTTTGGACGCCATGGACGTTTCTCAGTTTCCAGGCAGAAATAACAGTAAAAATGCAGGCAGGGCGCCGGACAAAGCACTCGGGACAACATGTATGTGAAATGGTTTGATACAGGAATGTTATACTATGTGATTTTAGTGTATTTAGTGAATGTCACTTTTTCAAATTTTTTAATTTCCTGCCGTTCCATCCCCCATACGCCCTGACGTTGCAGGGAACGGAACCTGGAAGACAGATGCCGGCATCGGCCAGGGGACATTGCCGGGGACACTGCAGGGGGGACATCGTGGGAGCGCAGGACAAGGTAAGTGATCGAGGGATTCCGGAGCAGCGCTGCAGTGTATTCCTGAGTGTAGCTCGGGGGGGTTACCGCTTGTGGTGCTGAAACTTTACCCCGAGCTACACTCAGGAATACTGCCAGGGGGGTTAATCAATATTTCCAAAAATCACCGAGTATTCAAATAAATCTTCAATTGTGCCGCGCTCCCCTTTCAGGTGTGCACTCACCAGAATTATTTGCCTTCCATTCTCATGGTTGGCAGTTGCACTTTTGTATCCATATTCCTCCAAAGGAAAGATAATCTCTCAGGACACAATACGATTCCTTCCAGCAATGGTTCAAATTCTCCAGTGTATGAATACCTCTGATGGTTCCTTCCCACAAACATCACATAAAAAATAAAAAAGGTAGAGACCAGGGGCAGACTGACAACTCATGGGGCCCCCGGGCAATAGGGGATCATGGGGCCCCTGTGTCCTTGCCCAAACTCAAAAAAGCCTATGAAAAAGGTACCAGGGGCATCTCATGGGGCCCCCTACTGACCCCGGGCCCTCGGGCAGTGCCCGAGTTTCCAAATAGTCAGTCCGCCCCTGGTAGAGACCTGACATGGTGCAGTACCATTTACAGGGATTTATTCTCTGCCTGAGAATCTTTCTTACAAGACATCTGAATATAACAAGCCCAAAGATATATGTTGGGAAGACTGCACAATGCTCTCACCACTGCCGGTCCTCGCTCTCGGGCAATCACTTCCGGTTGCTGCTTAACCAATCCCCGACGCGTTTCGTCACTTCCGGACTTAATCATAGTGAGTGGTTATGCGGTGCGGCATCACACATTTATAGTGTGTACGGTTGATTCAAAGACATGATCATTGGTTACCACGATTTGTCATTACTAGTTGACATTAACGCCCTAAATCTGCCTAGCAACAAGAAAAAAAAAATGCAAAGTGCATCAAAAACGTGGCAAAAACGCAATGCAGAAACGTCTCAAAACACAACTTGCATAGGTGTGAACCTAGTGTAACCGGGAACCTGGGAAGTGCTCACCAGATCTTCATGGCATCCTTGCGTCATGCTTTCCATGACCATGTTGCATGGATAGATTCTAGCTTCTTCGCTGCAGGGTCGCTTTCAGGCCCCATGCACTCTATGCGTTCTCCCAGCTCTCATGAACGTCTTTGTTCCTGGACAGATAAAAGCAGCACGAAAAACGCAAGTTTCAAGAGTTTGGGCGTTCGTTCATTCCATCGGCCAGAATATTCATTTATACTTGCCACAGAAATAATTGAACACTCCAGTGCTAGGTGCGTTTAGACACTTGAAAAGGACACACATGCTAGCGGCAGGAAAAAAAAAAATCAAATGCCCTTAAAAGAGGCTTTTTTTTTTAACTCAGTGTGGTCAAGTGTTCCAGTCATCCAGGGCTTGGACCGGCAGAAGTGGCAGATTTTCCCTACATGGCAACCGGAAAGGTAAGGAACTGAATATCTCTTTCAGACAGGTGGCAGCACTTACCGCCCTCTGGTGATAGACGTTGGACTCATTTGCACAGGGCTACTGCCCCCTCCTGTCACCTGTGTTTTGTTTTTTAATTGCCAAACAGTAATTTATCATTGTCATTTGGTTCGTGGTTGCGGTGTGGCCCCATTGCTTTCAATAGTCTGTTTTGACAGAGGGTGCTGCCTGTCAGACTCTGCAGTCTGAATTAAAAGTGCCGTGGTGGCAGTGCTTTTTTTTGTGAGAGAATAGGTGCAGGTACTTCCCCCTCCCAAGTCACCCTCTCTGCCCCCTACCCACCTCCGAGCACCATTTCATGGTTCCATCCCCTACTCACCTTCGAGCACAATCCCTTGGTTCTTCCCTCTACCCACCTCCGAGCACCGTTCCTTGGTTCCACCCCCGAGCACCATCCCATGGTTCCTCACCTGGCCCACCCCAAGCATCATCCCTTGGTTCCACCCCTTACCCACCTCCGAGAACCGTCCCTTGGTTCCACCCTTTACCCACCTCCGAGCACCGTCCCTTGGTTTCACCCCCTACCCACCTCCGAGCACCATCCCTAGGTTCCACCCCCTACCCATCTCCAAGACCCATCCCTTGGTTCCACCAACTACCAGTCTCCAAGACCCATCCCTTGGTTCCACCACCTACCAGTCTCCAAGACCCATCCCTTGGTTCCACCCCCTACCCACCTCCGAGCACCGTCCCTTGGTTCCACCACCTACCCACCTCCGAGCACCGTCCCTTGGTTCCACCCCCTACCCACCTCCGAGCACCGTCCCTTGGTTCCACCCCCTACCCCCCTCCGAGCACCGTCCCTTGGTTCCACCCCCTACCCCCCTCCAAGCACCGTCCCTTGGTTCCACCCCCTACCCATCTCCAAGACCCGTCCCTTGGTTCCACCCCCTACCCATCTCCAAGACCCATCCCTTGGTTCCACCCCCTACGCATCTCCAAGACCCATCCATTGGTTCCACCCCCTACCCATCTCCAAGACCCATCCCTTGGTTCCACCCCCTACCCATCTCCAAGACCCATCCCTTGGTTCCATTCCCTAACACTTCCGAACACAGTCCCCTTGGTTCAACCCCCTACCCACCTCCCAGTACTGCCCCTTTTAGAGAAAGCAGAACCAAGTAATTTGTATGGAATTTGTTTATTGATAACAAGCAAAAGAAGTAAAATGAATCCCCTACAGCCAGAAACAATATACCGCCTCAGCACCCATAGATCCCCTCAACAAAACCCCCCAGCAACAATAGATCCACCTCAGGAAAAATAGACCCCTCCAACAATACATCTCTCAGCAGCCAGCAATAATAGACACTCAAATAGCCAGCAACAATAGATCAACAGCAGATCTTTTCAAGCAACAATCCCCCCAGCAACAATAGACCCCTCCATCAACAGCAGATCCCTTCAAGCAACAATCCCCCCACCAACAATAGACCCCTCCATCAACAGCAGATCCCTTCAAGCAACAATCCCCTCCAGCAACAATAGACCCCTCCATCAACAGCAGATCCCTTCAAGCAACAACCCCCCCAGCAACAATAGACCCCTCCATCAACAGCAGATCCCTTCAAGCAACAACCCCCCCCCAGCAACAATAGACCCCACCATCAACAGCAGATCCCTTCAAGCAACAATCCCCCCAGCAACAATAGACCCCTCTGGCAATGATAGATTCCTCCCCCCATCCCCCACTGCCAATAGATCCACTAGCAGCCCCCATCAATGGACCCTTCAGTACACCCCAGCCTCCCTGCCACAACATATTTAATGCTGGAAGGGGTGGAACCGTGTTCCCACTGAAGGACGAGTCCTGCGTGATGGCGAAGAAAGGCGTTGCGTCATGTCTACAGCCATGTCAGGCTGTAATGGTAATATTGGGGTAAGAAGCCCAGGGGCAGTAAAACCATGGCTCAGCCAAACCATTCCCCCCCCCCACCCTCACGGCTGCCCATGTGAAAGAGCCCTTATAGTTTGTTTTTTTGGGGGTTGTTTTTGGACAGGGTCACTTTAACCTAGCCTCTGCGGCCCTTCAGGTCTGGGGGCAGGATAGACTTCCCAATCGCGTGACCACTAGGATTGGCCATCACAGTGGACATGCGAATGGAAGCCCACCCTGCCAGCTCACGATCATAGATGAAGTAGAGACCGTGGGCTGCCTATGACGGCTTGGCCACCGAGCTGGAAACCTCCATGAACATGTATGCACAGTGTGTGGGCGGAATGCTGCACACGTCTTACCTGCACTAAGCATGATTAACCCCTTGGCGCCGACCGCTTCCTGGCCCTTTAAGGGTTCTAAAAGCTGGGAGGCGGGCCTTTGGGCTATGGGACCACTGTGATTGGCTTTCACAGCGGTCATATGATTGGAAAAGCTCCCAATTGCAAGCATGCAGCGGGAGCTTACCGATCCCTGCCGGCCACCATGCCGAGAGCATGCAGGGAGCGCACGGTAAGTAGTTTAAGCAGGGCTGCATATTATGGGATCAGTCCATACACTGATTGGCCGTGTGTATATATTTATCAGGGGCGGACTGACCATTTGGAAACTCGGGCACTGCCTGAGGGCCCGGGGTCAGTAGGGGGCCCCATGAGATGTCCCTGGTACCTTTTTCATAGGCTTTTTTGAGCTTGGGCAAGGACACAGGGGCCCCATGATCCCCTATTGCCCGGGGGCCCCATGAGTTGTCAGTCCGCCTGTGAGATATATATAGATACACATACATACACACACACACACACACCTGTGGCCGGCGTCAAGGGGTTAAAGCAGTTGTAAGCCCCAAATAAATGATTTCTTTGACTTAAATATGGGTGGAATGTTGGACCATAGTTAGTCTGGCTGAAAAAAAAGACAAAAGCCCATCCAAAAGACCAACACTAGAACAAAAGCTACACCAAAGGAGGCATCATCTCCACAAGTGAACACCAAGTAACTTGGGACATCCAATTTACCTCCAATAGTGACACAGATCAATACTTCAATATATAAAAAAATGATGACAAATTTATTCTAACAATCATATAAAAGTCTGCCACATGGCTTATAAAAATGTAAAACAATCAGATCAAAGCACCTTGAGGACCAAAACCTACGCATTTCACAGGCTAACCCACTTCTTCAGGACCAGGAGCGGACTGACAACTCATGGGGCCCCCGGGCAATAGGGGATCATGGGGCCCCTGTGTCCTTGCCCAAACTCAAAAAAGCCTATGAAAAAGGTACCAGGGGCATCTCATGGGGCCCCCTACTGACCCCGGGCCCTCGGGCAGTGCCCGAGTTTCCAAATGGTCAGTCCACCCTGTTCAGGACTCTTCCGGTCTCATATAGATGCCAACATTCGTGAACTGTAATATACATAACCATTGCATTGTGACTGTTGCAACTCATCCAAAATGAATGGGCTACTGAACCCGAAGCGCAGCTGATTGCGCTCGTACAATGACGCAACACACTGGTGTGAACGGGCCATTACATACATTGTTTACACGTGTGTTACATTACAGCGATCCGTTCACTCAACAAGGATGAACGCATGAAAAAAACAAAAACCCTGCGCTACTTCTGGGCACGGCAGTGACTTACAATCACCTCTGAGCATCATGGTGCGCTGAAAGATATATTGCGCACAGCGGTGTGGAGAAGACCCCGAGGCTTGTTTATTAAATGACAGGTTGTGTCGCTCGGAATTATAGATATGAATATCACCCGCTGAAGCCATAGGAAAGTATAAAAGGATTTGATGGAGATGGATTCTAAATCCTGGTTTCAAAAAGAAGAATTGGATATCACAGGATCAGAATATAATATGTGAGAATACAAAACCCGGAGGACTCCATTCACACTAAACGGAGCGTTTTTCAAGCATTTTTTTTTAGGCATCGGAGTGTTTTTTTGAGAATATCTGCAACTATAGGTGTTTTTTTCAAGCGGTTTTTTTTTTTTTTTTTTGGACAGTCGCATGAGCATTTTTTTGAAGCAAATTTGCAAATATTATTGGTGTTTTTTCAAGCATTTTTTTTTTATTTTTCACTGCCGTCTGAACATATTTTTGGAGCAAAATTTGCAAATATTATTGGTGTTTTTTCAAGCATTTTTTTTATTTTTCACTGCTGTCTGAGCATTTTTTTGAAGCAAATTTGCAAATATTATTGGTGTTTTTTCAAGCATTTTTTTTTATTTTTCACTGGCGTCTGAGCATATTTTTTGAGCAAATTTGCAAATATTATTGTGTTTTTTTAAAGCATTTTTTTTTCCCACTGGCCTCTGAGCATTTTTTTAAGCAAATTTGCAAATATTATTGGTGTTTTTTCAAGCATTTTTTTTATTTTTCACTGCTGTCTGAGCATTTTTTTGAAGCAAATTTGCAAATATTATTGGTGTTTTTTCAAGCATTTTTTTTTTTATTTTTCACTGGCGTCTGAGCATATTTTTTGAGCAAATTTGCAAATATTATTGTGGTTTTTTAAAGCATTTTTTTTTCCCGCTGGCCTCTGAGCATGTTTTTGGAGCAAATTTGCAAATATTATTGGTGTTTTTTCAAGCATTTTAACAAAAGACACTCTGGTACCAGACAAAGTATTAATAATATACGTGATAAAAATGCAAATTGAAAAAAATGTCCAATGGTGTAAAAAAAAAGTCCAATTCCTGTGAACCAAAAAAACAAGGCGCTTGCAAATATTATTGGTGCTTTTTCAAGCGTTTTATTTTTTTATTTTTCCTGATCTGATCATGTTTTTGGAGCAAATTTGCAAATATTTGGTGTTTTTTCAAGCGTTTTTTTTTTTTCAGATGTCGGAGCATTTTCTTTTAGCAAATATTACAGGTGTTTTTTCAATGGTTTTTTTTTTTTTTCCCACAGACGTCTGAGAATTAATTTGGACCAAATTTTCAAATATTATTGGTGTTTTTTCAAGTGTTTCTTTTCAGGCGTTTGAGCGTTGTTTTTGAGCAAATTTGCAAATATTATTGGTGTTTTTTCAAGCATTTTTTATTTTCAGGCGTCAGCGTTTTTTTTAGCAGATTTGTATATATTATAGGTGTTTTTTCAGGTATTTTTTCAGGTGTTTGAGCATTGTTTTTGAGCAAATTTGCAAATATTATTGGTGTTTTTTCATGTGTTTTTCATTTAGGCGTCTTTGCTGTGGCCAATAAAAAAAATAGCTGCTGTTTGAGCTGACAACACCTGAAAAAAAAAAAAAAAAAAACAAAACAAAACAAAAACAAAAAAAACACGCTCATTCCCGCTGTTCAGGTATTTTCCATTCAAGTCTATGGGGGGGGAAAAAACGCTCAGATCAGCCTGAAAAGAAGCGCAAGTACTTTTTTCAGAGACAGGTGTTTTGCTATAGGTGACAGAACACCCAAGTGAGAACGGGGGCCATTGAAAATAAAGGGATTTTACTTGTTGAGTGTTTTTCAGTTCGATGCTCAAAAAACGGTCAAGTGTGAATGGGGTCCAAGGGCGGTACTCTCATCAACCTCACATATACAGGACGAGAGAAGTGGTGCCGTGTATGATCCATACACACAGGACAAGATACTGAGAATTACACCAGGCGTACACAAATAATAAATTGTTCTATTCTGATAAATGAATGTCTTCCACAGTCTAAATATCTGCAATGTAAGAAATGAATGAATCCATCACACACGACAACCCAGCCCCAATATAATCCCAATGTAACGGACAACCACTCCACAGACCTGAAGTCGCTCTTCATCGCCACCTTGTAGCACCAAGCAGTCCTGCAATTTAACCCTTTAATCAGCTTCCCTGGTGTCAGATCATTGGATCAGAAAAAAAAAAGTCCATACAGTACAAGATAAAAGGACAATCAATTATTTTTAATAAATGATTAATTAATAATTACAATTCATTATTTATAAAGACAGTAAAAGTGTGATTTATGTGGAATGCGTTCAAGATAATCTTTTGAATCTAGAATGTGGACAGAAGGCAGGAGAAGACTAATACAGGGACAAGAGGGGGGGGGGGGGGTGAACGCAGGAGAAGACTAATACAAGGACAAGAGGAGGGGGGGGGGTAACATAGGAGAAGACTAATACAGGGACAAGAGGGGGGGGGGGGTGAACGCAGGAGAAGACTAATACAAGGACAAAAGGAGGGGGGGGGTAACATAGGAGAAGACTAATACAAGGACAAGAGGAGGGGGGGGGGTAACATAGGAGGAGACTAATACAAGGACAAGGGGGGGGGGGTAACATAGGAGGAGACTAATACAAGGACAAGGGGGGGGGTGAACCAAGTGAAGACTAATACAACGACAAGAGGAGGGGGGGGGGTAACATAGGAGAAGACTAATACAAGGACAAGAGGAGGGGGGGGGTAACATAGGAGAAGACGAATACAAGGACAAGAGGAGGGGGGGGGGTGTAACAAAGGAGGAGACTAATACAAGGACAAGAGGAGGGGGGGTGAACGCAGGAGAAGACTACTATAAGGACAAGAGGAGGGTGGGGGTGGTGTGAATGCAGGAGAAGACTAATACAAGGACAAGAGGAGGGGGGTGAATGCAGGAGAAGACTAATACAAGGACAAGAGGGGGGAGGTGAACGCAGGAGAAGACTAATACAAGGACAAGGGGGGGTGAATGCAGGAGAAGACTAATACAAGAAGAAGAGGAGGGGGGGTGAATGCAGGAGAAGACTAATACAAGTACAAGAGGAGGGGGGGGTGAACGCAGGAGAAGACTAAGGCAAGGACAAGAGGAGGGCGTGGGGGGTGAACGCAAGAGAAGACAAATACAAGGACGAGGGGGTGAATGCAGGAGAAGACTAATACAAGGACAAGAGGGGGGAGGTGAACGCAGGAGAAGACTAATACAAGGACAAGGGGGGGTGAATGCAGGAGAAGACTAATACAAGAAGAAGAGGAGGGGGGGGTGAACGCAGGAGAAGACTAATACAAGTACAAGAGGAGGGGGGTGAACGCAGGAGAAGACTAAGGCAAGGACAAGAGGGCGTGGGGGGTGAATTCAGGAGAAGACAAATACAAGGACGGGGGGGGTGAATGCAGGAGAAGACTAATACAAGGACAAGAGGAGGGGGTGCATTCAGGAGAAGACTAATACAAGGACAAGAGGGGGGGGGGGTGAATGCAGGAGAAGACTAATACAAGGACAAGAGGAGGGGGCGGGGTCTCTCATTTAAAAAAAAATTCTGTAGTGCGAGGAGAGAATATAATTATCATTGAACGTCTCACAAAAAACTGAATGAAGGGAACTTGTAGTTGCGGTTTTGCCCCCCACATGTGTTCCCCCCACCATTACACTGTGTTTTTGCAGCAGCTGGAAGATGTACTCACACTTTGCTGCCCATAGAAATAGAAGAATTAATATATATTGCCTATACAGTGTCACTGAGCAACGCCGGTAGAGCGTCGTAGAAGAATCTGCAGATTTCATCTCTCCATATGCGATCCTCTGTGTTTTTGCCACGTTCACATCTCAGTTGCTATGGCAAGTTGCAGCGGAAAAGCCCCGGCCCTCGCTGCGAATAATGATCATTTAAACTTATTAAACAGTGCGCATTATCGTAATTAGGAGCCGGGTTCCTCTATACATTCTCATCCAGCCGATAATTGCCAGCAGCCATCAGGAGGAAGCAGCTTATTTATCAGAATTGTACGGAGTGTTAATTGGCCAGGAATTTCACTTTGTATGGATGGGTCCTTTCTTAATTAACCATTGAGCCTTGCCTTATCGCAACGCCAGATGGTTTTTTTCAGAGGGCCGCCAGCGAGGCTGGGTGTGAAAAGATGCTTTTGACCCCAAAGGAAAACTTGCCTTGGGCAACAGTTGGGTAGGGACACCATGCTTTCTGTGAATGTTTATGTTTTTAGTTTCCTGTTTATTAACCATTTTGCGTAGAAAAGTAACATTGGATTGTTCATTTTCTTATTCAGAGTGAGCCTTACTGGCCACTATCCACACCAATTAGGTGGCCACACCCCAAAAGGTTACCATGATCACTCCACTGGGAGTTGGCCAACTGTTTTTGGTCCATTTGACCAACTCCCAAAGTTCTCTTTACATAAAAGGTCAAAACCTCTTTAATGGAGGTGGTTGGTTCTAACCATCTTGAGTAGACAGGCAGCATTGGATTATTCATTTACTTATTCAGAGTTAGCCTTACTGGCCACCTCAAGCTACCTAATTGTGACCATCATCGCTCCATTTGGGAATGGCCAACTGTTTTTGGTCCATCTGACCAACTTCCAATTGTTTGTTGCCTCTCTTAGGTAGAGAGGCAACATCAGATGTTCATTTTCTTATTCAGGGTGAACCTTGCTGGCCACTATCCACACCAATTAGGTGGCCACACCCCAAAAGGTTACCATGATCAGTCCACTGGGAGTTGGCCAACTGTTTTTTGTCCAATTGACCAACTCGCATCTTTGTCATACAAAAAGCAAAAATCTCTTTAATAGAGAGGTGGATACGTTGGTTCTAACCATCTTAGGTAGAGAGGCAGCACTGAATGTTCATTTACTTATTCAGAGTGAACCTTACTGGCCACCTCAAGCAATCTAATTGTGACCATCATCACTCCATTTGGGAATGGCCAACTGTTTTTGGTCCATTTGACCAACTCCCAAAGTTTTCTTTACATAAAAGGTCAAAACCTCTTTAATGGAGGTGGTTGGTTCTAACCATTTTGAGTAGACAGGCAGCATTGGATTATTCATTTACTTATTCAGGGTGAACCTTGCTGGCCACGGTCCACACCAACCAACCTTAAAGGGACCATCATCACTCCATTTGGGAATGGCCAACTTTTTTTGGTTCATCTGACCAACTTCTTGTCCTACAAAAGGAAAAACATTACCTTTCTAAAAAGGTGATAATGACCCTGAACAAGTATGCAGCAAGGGAGATCAGAAATCGTGATCTGAACAATTGTTCCAGGTTAATGAGTAGGAAGCTAAGGATTGTATCAGCAAGTTGACAAAAGGTGACCCATTTCTTTCATTGGAACCACCTGGCCTAGAATCTTCAACTGGTGGGATTCCAGGGGGTTGGTCATCAAGAAAAGTACAGAATCAAAGATGATCATACAACCAATCACTCCACTGGGAGTTGTCCATCAGTTTTCTGTCCAATTGACCAACTCCCAACTGTGTTGTCATACAAAAAGCAAAAATCTCTTTAATAGAAAGGTGGATGCATTGGTTCTAACCATCATCTTAGGTAAAGAGGCAACATTGGATGTTCATTTACTTATTCAGGGTGAGCCTTACTGGCCACCTCAAGTAACCTAATTGTGACCATCACTCCATTTGAAAATGGCCAACTGTTTTTGGTCCATTTGACCAACTCCCAACGTTTTCTTTACATAAAAGGTCAAAACCTCTTTAATGGAGGTGGTTGGTTCTAACCATCTTGAGTAGACAAGCAGCATTGGATTATTAATTTACTTATTCAGGGTGAACCTTGCTGGCCACGGTCCACACCAACCAACCTTAAAAGGGACCATCATCACTTCATTTGGGAATGGCCAACTGTTTTTGGTCGATCTGACCAACTTCCAAATGTTTTTTGCCTCTCTTAGGTAGACAGGCAACATTGAATGTTCATTTACTTATTCAGAGTGAGCCTTACTGGCCACCTCAAGCTACCTAATTGTGACCATCATCACTCCATTTGAAAATGGCCAACTGTTTTTGGTCCATCTGACCAACTTCTAAATGGTTTTTTGCCTCTCTTAGGTAGACAGGCAACATTGAATGTTTATTTACTTATTCAGAGTGAGCCTTACTGGCCACCTCAAGCAATCTAATTGTGACCATTATCATTCCATTCTCAAATGGCTAACTGTTTTTGGTCCATTTGACCAACTCCCAAAGTTCTCTTTACATAAAAGGTCAAAACCTCTTTAATGGAGGTGGTTGGTTCTAACCATCTTGAGTAGACAGGCAGCATTGGATTATTCATTTACTTATTCAGGGTGAACCTTGCTGGCCACGGTCCACACCAACCAACCTTAAAAAGGGACCATCATCACTCCATTTGGGAATGGCCAACTCTTTTTGGTCAATCTGACCAACTTCGAATGTTATTTTCCTACAAAAGGAAAAAATTACCTTTAAACGGAGGTGTATGCTTTGGTCCTTCCAAACTGAAAGGCTGAATCACTTGGAACATAATCCATGAGGATGTCTTGGATGACGTCATTTAATGACATCACAAGCATTGACTTCCAACTGGCAAAGCAAGGCTGGAAATGTTCTTTCCATGGAAAGAATTAGATTGGAATTTCGGAAGACCAGCCGTGTGTGGGAGGAACATAATGCCATCCGAAGGCACGTCTGTGCAACTAGTACAAGTGCTTTTCAATATGTTACTTAAGCTTTTATTTAATCAAGCAGAGCCACGGTCTTCATTCTCCAGCACTAACCAATATTTTTGCTTCCAGCACATGGAGGCAAAAATGAACCTGTTCAGTAAGAAACCCAGAAAGTGGCATTACTGGCTTCCCTCTGAAATGTCATAATTTCCTGGATGTCATTCTAGTATAATGCTTTCATAATCATTGACCTAGAACAAGCATGCAGCAAGGGAAATCTGTTCTGGTTCAATGAATAGGAAACTATAGATTGTGTCAGAAAATTAATTTAGGTGACCTATTTCCTTCTTTAGGAACCAGCCAGCCAAGAACCTTCAACTGGTGGCATTCCAGGGGTTGGCCACCAAGAACAGAACCAAAGACAATCCTACAGCCAATCATTAAGCTTTCTAAAGGTGATAAAGACCCCGAACAAGTATGCAGCAAGGGAGATCAGAAATCCTGATCTGAACAATTGTTCCAGGTTAATGAGTAGGAAACTAAGGATTGTATCAGCAAGTTAACAAAAGGTGGCCCATTTCTTTCATTGGAACCACCTGGCCTAGAATCTTCAACTGGTGGGATTCCAGGAGGTTGGTCATCAAGAAAAGTACAGAATCAAGGATGATCATACAACCAATCATTATGTCTTCTATATTGATAATAACCTGGAACAAGCATGCAGCACATTAATCAGAGATCCTGATCTGAAAAATTGTTCTGAGTCAAGTAGTAGGAAACTGAGTATCGTATCAGTGTGTTAATGGAAGGTGGCTTATTTCTTTCTGTAGCAACCATCTGGCCAAGAAACTTTAATTGGTGGGATTCCAGGGGTTGGTCAACAATGACAGAGTTAAAGACAATTTCACAGTTATTCATCAAGCTTTCTAAGGTGATAATGACCTGGAACAAGCATGCTGAAAATTAATCAGAAGCCCTGATGTGAACAATTATTCCAGGTCAATTAGTAGGAAACTGAGGGTTGTATCAGCAAGGTAACAAAATGTGGCCTATTTCTTCCTTTAGGAACCACCTGGCCAAGAATCTTTATTTGGTGCCATTCCAGGGGTTGGTCATCAAGAAACGGAAAGAAGATGACAATTCCACAGCTGTGCTTTCTACGGTGATGAGGACATTACCACCGTGTTTTGTTTTGGCCATGTACTCCCCAGCAAGTCACTCCACACAGCTCATCAACGTTTGGCTACCAATGACTAGCTAACTATTGTAGGTTCCCCCTATCCTCTCCCCTATATAAAACCTGTTTTTTTTTTTTTTTTGCATTGAAAAGTCCCATTCTTCAAACGCTGGCAAACTTCATTATCAGACTCGCTGGAGAAACATTACGAATTAGATTTCTTGATAGAAACCCCGCAGAGACCTTGTCATCTCTTTGTAGAAGACATGGTGTTAATGACAGGAGTTACTTATCTTCAACCTGTTAAAAATGCAACAGCCATTTATTTTTGTGTGAACAAGGCTAGCCTGTCAGATCTGTTTTGAAGAAGCATTAATGGATTGGCACGGCTCTAAGTCCCATGAGTAAAGTTAATAAAATAGAAGAATGCTAGGGACCACGGACGTGCTCTAGCAGTCAAATAGCGGAGGTGAAAAGCCAGGCCAACAATTTGCAAGGGTCTTGGCCACGATGGATATTTTGGAATTAATCTCTAAAAGAGAATAATGAAACAGCTTCGCTAGTCTAGCAGGCTATTACAAGAGAGTTCAGGGACAAGAAAATGTAAAGCTTCTGCAAAAACAAATAAATAATTGTAGAGTATACGTTGAGAAATTAAGCAACGGTTGACTAGAAGATCCACATAAATATCATCAAGTAGAGTGCATCAAATTATATGGTGGATTAAACATTGGTTTTTGTTATCTAAGGATCAAAATGAGCGGAGCAACAAAATGCAGCTTATCCTACAAATTTACACAGCAATGTCTTTGTAGTAATGAAAAATGACTCGTATTGAGTAGAACAGCGCTGGTCTGTCACCGGTAGGGTTAGACAAATCCCAAAAGCCAGATAGAGAACAAATCTCAGGAGCCCAACAGCCAAATTTGTTTGAGTCTTCATTTCTATCAATGGAGGAAGATACTCTAGTGTGTGGTGCCTCCAGATTGCTACTGGGCTCCTGAATTGGACTGGCTGGCTCCTGAGAAGTCAATAAATTTGTCCAGTCCTGGTTATGGACTAATGGATTGGCTAGTAAAACTCTAGTCAAACCACAAAACATCAACTTTAACAACAGCTGACCAACGTACCTGTGTATGTTCATTTCCCGAGGTGGGCGTCTTGCTTTGTCATAAGCCACTTTAGCAACAACTCCCACGATAAAGATGAAGGTGATTACCCCACAGGTGATGTAGACAGTGGTGTTGGTTTTGTCGTTGAGTGGGTCGTAAGCGTCCACCTCCACCATAACGTTGTTCGGTCTGGTGGTCACAACCCAGATCCACTTCTTGCAAGCGATTTGATCCAGTCTTTTGTTACGCTGTTCACAGCAGTACCGTAAAGAACATGTCCCGCAGCAGTACGGATGGGTGGTGTGGTTACAGTCAAACTCTTTGTCCCACTGCCCACTGACGTCATAATAGCCTAAACATTTGTCATATGGCAGTACAACAGGGTTCTTCACCTTCCTGGTGGTGACCGGTAGGGGCACAGCTGTTGTGTTGAGTTCCTTCACTTTGGGGGGGTTGGCAGGCTTTTTGGCTGGACCTTGAGTTTTGTTACCTTTTGCCTTTGCTGCAGCTTGGCACTGATAAACGAGGCCAAGGGGATCTAAGTAGACCACCAGAAGTAGTACGTGTTGCCACCTCATGTTTAAATAATATCCAACCTTGAACCTTGGCAAGAAGGTGAGGCAGCAGATGTCCTTTCAGACGCGTAGGGCAATCTTTCAGTGTCTCGGTTTTTATTTCCCGTCGTACATCAAGCCTCCCCTCCAACCTGACATTGTCCCTAATTTCATCCCCTCCGCCTTCATTCAGCCATTCCAACGGGGTTGACGGTCAACAAAGTCTCACAAGTTACCCTCGCCGACACGCTCTTCAGATTGTCAAACTGCAATTGGACTTCTGGATACATCCCCGAGAGCGGTGTTCCCAGGAGCCAGAGCCACCGACCATCCGATGGTCCTTTCAGTGTATCACGTACGTGGCAATTCCCTGGATGGTGAGGAGACAAAAAAAAAAAACAAAAACCACCTTTGAGCTGTGACTGAGATAGAGCACCCCCTTCGAGCAGGCAGAGGGATCAGCCAAACATTAGGCAACCTACGGCGCGAGTAGAGCCTTGTTGCATGTGTAATCCATGTTAACTGCTAGCTTGGTCTCTAGATATTAATTCAAAAGAAGAAAAAAAGGGCATCTTATTGATTTTCAAAGCTTTCTTCTCCTCCTTTGTCAGTGTGTAAAAAGGGACGGGGGAATTTATTGTAGATGGCAGAGCTTTGCATCCCCTGAGAAGGCGTTCAGAAGGCTCGAGCAGCAGCTACAGAACATTTTTCCTGCCCAGACTAAGTCCCAGTCCACTTATCTGAACACACTGACAAGCTGTCAATACGGCTATTTCCGAAAGACCATTCTCTAGGAAGCATTTTTCAAGCCTCCACCGTCAACCTCCCCCCCCCCCCCCCAACCATCCTCCGCTTTCCTCGGCACAATTCTTACATCATTAGAGTCCTAACTCATATATCTTTATCCCCGAGACCCCAGCTGCACAGCACGCATCTGCCTCGCTACAAAGCCACGAATCTTCTAATCCCTGGAAATAAGAAGGCGCATTTTAAAGGAGAAATCAGAAAAAAATGGAAATTGGGGGGGGGGGGGAAAAGCAAAAGACAAATTTCTAAGCAAAACCTAAAAAAGGTGGTTGGAAGTGTGTTTGCGATGCTAGAGGTAGATGGACTGTACTCACCCTCATTCCTCTTACTGCAGATGTTGGGAGCTGCTGCTGAATGGATGGAGCGGCTCCTGACTGCACTACTAAGACAAGAGGAGGGGATGATCCCATTGTAAGTCCGCCCACATCCATCGGAGGCTCAGGCTTAGCCCTGCATCATGCTATACAGGCATCGCCGGGGTACTTGTTAAAGGACATGCTTACCCCGGGACCCAGGAGGATGGAGAACGTTCAGCGTTGGGTGGAGAAGGGAGCCATTCTTGGTGGCTCTTCAGTCATCGGAGGAGGCTTGGTTAGGTCTAGGCTTATGTAAGGACAGGCAATGCCGCTCTACGGCAAGGTGGGAAAAATCATTTTGCACAGATGTGAAGGCATGGATCCATTCCAGCCTGTGCATGGAGGCAGACAAATCCCAGCCTGATCATTCCTCTTTGCAGGGAAAAAAATAATTACAAAAAAAAAAAAGAAAATCCAAACTCTTTAGAGGGAATGTGCTGAAAAGCTTCCCCCTCCCATACATGTCACAGCTCATGGCATCAGCAGGCACAGGAGGACCAGGGGGGAAGGTAGACGCAGGGGGGAGCGTGGCTGCAGCCATAAGCAGGCTAGGGCACAGAGATGGCAATCTAATGGATTGAAGATTTTTCAGCAAAGCACCAATAGAAGGACTTGCAAAGGGCAACAGCCTCAATATTCCAGCCGGACCATCAAATATTAATTCTTGGGCTGCAGAGCTTGCAATCTATTCTGAGCGGCAGGCGGTCTGGATTTAGACCAGTAAAAAAAAACAAAAAAAAAAACACTAAAGCTAAGCAGACCGTTTGGTAACTATACCACTTGACCCAATTAAAGTCCTGAAATGTCACAATGAACAGCAATGGCAGGGGTGGGCAACTGTGGCCCTCCAGCTGTTGCCCATGAGGCATTGCAAAACTGACAGTTACAGGCATGACTCCCAAAGGCAGAGGCATGATGGAACTTGTAGTTCACCAACAGCTGGAGGGCCACAGTTGCCCACCCCTGAGCAATGGTATCATTTTTCAGAAAGCCATCCTTGAGCTCCACTTTGCCTAAGTTGAGATGATGTCATCAGTCTGCTGCAGGCAGGTGGAGGCATTTCTTCACTCTCCTCTCTACCGGTGACCAAACTGCAACAATGTACCTTTTGTAGTAAGGCTGCAGCAAGGGGCTGATCTGTGTCAGACGTTTGTGAACACAGTCAAAAACAGACACCAGAATTGGCATGATTAGGTCATCTTTGAGGTGCTCAGTCTGGGAAGTTGATGGAGACCCTGGATGATGCCTGAACAAAGATTGGGTTAGGTTGGGTGGAGCGCGGAGGGTTGTTGTCATGTTGTGCTGGGTATCTAAGTAATGCAGCCTGCCAATAGAGCAGGTGAGGAAATGTACAGCCATGGCTCCACACACAGATGTACACTTCTAGTGTATAAAAACACAAAGCTGTAGAATTACTAAAACTGGAGGGCTCAGGATCTGGTGCAGCTGTACATGGCAGCCAATCAGCTTCTAGCTTCAGCTTGTTCAGTTAAGCTTTGACAATAAAATCTGAAAGCTGATTGGTTACTATGCAGCACTGCACCAGGTTTTGCACCATGCAGTTATAGTACTAACCCCCAAATGGCGTTCACAAATATAGTAGCTGCCAAATGTGCCAAAGTGACCGTGGCCAGTCCCGGCTGTCAGCAGAAGGCCAAATAATTCCATGCGCAGCACACTGTAGGGGATAATTGGGTCACATTCACACCATGTGGGAGCCCTGCCATCGATGCCTGGGAGCCCATTTACCATGACCTGGGATCCTCATCACCGACACCCGGGATCCTCATCACCGACACCCATGCACCCGATCACCGACACCCACGCACCCGCTCACCGACACCCATACATCTCGTCCCCGACACCCATACACCTTGTCCCCGACAATTGGGTCACATTCATACCATGTGGGAGCCCTGCCATTGACGCCTGGGAGCCCCTTTACCATGATCTGGGATCCTCATCACCGACACCCATACACCCGATCACCGACGCCCATGCACCCGGTCCCCGACGCCCATGCACCCGGTCCCCGACGCCCATGCACCCGGTCCCCGACAATTGGGTCACATTCATACCATGTGGGAGCCCTGCTATTGACTCTTGGGAGCCCATTTACCATGATCTGGGATCCTTATCACCGACACCCATACACCCGATCACCGACACCTATGCATCTCGTCCCCGACACCCATACACCTGATCACAGACACCCATACACTCGATCACCGACACCTATGCATCTCGTCCCCGACACCCGTACACTCGATCACAGACACCCATACACTCGATCACAGACACCCATACACTCGATCACAGACACCCATACACTCGATCACAGACACCCATACACTCGATCACAGACACCCATACACTCGATCACAGACACCCATACACTCGATCACAGACACCCATACACTCGATCACAGACACCCATAGACCTGATCACAGACACCCATACACCTGATCACAGACACCCATAGACCTGATCACAGACACCCATAGACCTGATCACAGACACCCAATGCAGTGGTTTATTTAGGTTTTGTGCTGCAACACAAAAATCGCCTGCCCCCACAGACACTGATCAACTCCACCACACCTTCCCGCTCCCGTGGAGAGAGCCTGACAATGACCAACAACACCCATACCCCTCTTCTGGGAGAGCCTTGTACTAACCCCCCCCCCCCCTCGGGCAATAGAGAACAATACACCCATCTTCACAGCTCCGGACATCCCCGGGAACAAGAAATAGGCTGTACATACACCATCAAGCAGCTTGCTTTCTCTCTCAGATCCCACCTGGTTCCCTTCTTCTGGTGTGCTGCCCCCCCGAAAAAATGCCACCCTAGGCAAGTGCCTTGTTTGCCTTGTGGTAAATACGCCCCTGCACCCATACACCACCGACACCCGTACACCTCATCACCAACATTTATACACCTTGTCACTGACACCCATGTATTACATCACCGATACCCGTGCACCTCGTCAAAGACACCCATGCACCTCGTCACCGATGTCTATACACCCCATTGTCAACACCCGTGGACCTCATCACCCGTCATACCATGTGGGAGCCCTGCCATTGATACCTGGGGGCCCATTTACTATAATCAGGGATCCTTATGGATACCTGGGAGCCCCATCATGGACACCTTTACACCTCATCACCGACACCCATGTACTACATCACCGACACCCATGCACTACATCACCGACACCCATGCACTTCGCCACCAACGCCTATGTACTACATCACTGACACCCATTCACCTCTTCCCCGATGTCTATACACCTCATTGCCGACACCCGTGCACCTCATCATCAACACTTATACACATCACGACTGCCATGCACCTCATTACGACACCTCAGTGCACCTCCTCACTGACACCCATGCACCTCATCACCAACGCTTATACACCTCCTCACTGACACCCGTGCCCCTCCTCACCGACACCTATACACCTCGTCACTTGGTTCCACCTCCCACCCACTGCCCAGTACCGCTCCTTTTAGCAGACTGCAGAGCCAAGTATCATTTTGTGCTGCTAATTTGTATGGGATTTGTTAATGAAAAGTAGTCAAATAAAATCTCCTACAGCCAGTAGCAATAGATCCCCCACAACAATATATTTCCCCCAGCAACGCTGGACCCCCACAACAAAAATACCACCTCAGCAATAATAGACCCCCAGCAGCAATACACTCTCCATAACCCAGCGACAATAGACCCCTCCCTCAACAGTAGATCCCTTCCAGCAACAATAGATCCCGTCCCTCAACAATAGATCCCTCCAGCAACTGTAGATCCCTTCCAGCGACACGAGACCCCTCCCTCAACAGTAGATCTCCTCCAGCAACAATAGACTGCCACACAAAAACAGATCCCCCAGCAGCCAGCATCCATAGCCCTTCCAAGACACCTCAGCACCCCTTGCCATGACATACATTCAGTACTGGAGGTGCCATCTAATCTGGTGAGAATGGCCAAAGAGGAGGGGGTCACGGATTGAAGAGCGCTTTAAAGAGGACCAATCACTATTGGTATTTTTGGAGCACTTTAAGAAGACATTTGGACACTTTGGATATTGTTTATATTTTTTTTATAATCTTTAATTTATTTTAAATGTTTTAAATAGTAATAGTGGAACACACTTGGACAGCTGCACCAGCCCTGACACTATTTTAGTATAGTATGGAGTAGCCATCTCACAGTTCATTCATTGGTTATATTAGGCAAGTAGAACATGTTTATTATATATATATATATATATACACACACACACACACACACACACATATATATATATATATATATATATATATATATATATATATACACACACACACACACATATATATATATATACATAAATAAATAAAAAACACCACACAAAAAAAAAGGCTAGTATCACTTTAACTGCTTCCCTGCCGCCCTATAGCAGATATACTGCTACAGGGTGGCAGAGGTGTGCAAAATCACGTATGTGTGTGTATATATATATATATATATATATATATATATATATATATATATATATACATATACATATATACATACACGTGATTTTGCATTTCCAGGTAAGGGGTACGCACCCTACCCACACCGTCATTCATGGCTGTCAATCACTGGGTCCTGGCCAGATTCCCAAGGATCTCTGACAGGGAGGAGGACTGCTTTGTCCTCCTCCCTGTCAGCGCATGCACACCGCTCTGGCTGTGCACAGCCATCCAGAGCAGTGTGATTACAGTAAAGCACCAACACACCGCCCCATAGTAAAACACTCCCTGCACACAGTTAACCCTTTGATCGCCCTCATGTGAAACCCCTTCCTGCCCAGCGCCATTAGTGCAGTGTCAGTGCTTTGATTTATTAATTTCAGATTCTTATATAGCGCCGTCAATGTACTCTGCGCTTTACATATATAGTACATTCACATCAGTCCCTAACCCTCAAGGGGCGTACAATCTAAGGTCCCTAACCCTCAAGGGGCATACAATCTAAGGTCCCTAACCCTCAAGGGGCGTACAATCTAAGGTCCCTAACCCTCAAGGGGCGTACAATCTAAGGTCCCTAACCCTCAAGGGGTGTACAATCTAAGGTCCCTGACCCTCAAGGGGTGTACAATCTAAGGTCCCTAACCCTCAAGGGGCGTACAATCTAAGGTCTCTAACCCTCAAGGGGTGTACAATCTAAGGTCCCTAACTCACATTCATACATACACATACTAGGGACAATTTAGACAGGATCCAATTAACCTACCAGCATGTCTTTGGAGTGTGGGAGGAAACCCACGCAGGCACAGGGAGAACATGCAAACTCCAGGCAGGTGGTGCCATGGTTGGGATTCGAACCAATGAGCCTAGTACTGCCAGGCGGAAGTGCTAACCATTTTTTTAACACTGATCACTGTATGGGTGTTACGGTGGGGGAGTTCCCTCCAGTGTCAGAATGCCCACCGCAATCACACTATAATTCGCTGATCGCCGCCATTACTATTAAAAAAGAAATCCCAGTATCTATACCGCCATTTGTAGACACTATAATGGTCATGTAAACTAATTAATTTATAGGTATTGGGATTTTTTTTGTAGCAAAGACATGGAGCAGAATACATCTTGGCCTAAATTTATGCCGAAATTTGATTTTTTAAAAATGTTTTACTGACATGTTTAATAGCAAAAACGCAAAAAAAAAAAAAAAAAAAAAAAAAAAACGCAGAGGCGATCAAATACCACCAAAAGAAAGCTGCATTTGTGTGGGGGGAAAAAAAAAAAAAAAAGGACGTACATTTCATTTGGGTGCAGAGACGCATGACAGCGCAATTGTCAGTTCAAGTAATGCAGCATCGTAACGCAAAAAAAATTGGCCTGATTGGGGCGGGGATCCTCTGGAGTGCAAGGGGTTAAAGAGTAACTCCACTTTTGTATTAAAAAACAACAAAAAAAAAAAACAAATGAAATACAATCCTTCCCCTCTGGGTGATCTACGTACATTGCAGGGATTTTATTTCTAATTCTTCCCAAACGCCCCTATAGTGTTTGACAGGCATTTGGGAAGCGTTTTTAACGCCCCATGCGTGCTTTTGAGGCAGTTGATAGGCGTTTGCCAAGCGTTAAAACCTCACCACAAACGCCTATAATGAAGTTAAATGGTATTAATGCTTGGCAACCGCCTGCCAGGTTGAGAAGACTTGAATGGGAGGCTTCAACTCCTCCTGACTGGACACGAGGCGTCAGTTTTGCCGCAATGCTAACGCTTCAGTGTGAACAGTGCTGCCTGCTGCCATGTGCAGAATTTTCATACGCGTTTGAGAAGCGTTAAAAATGCTTCCCAAACACCTGTCTGATGCCTGCTGGCAAAGCTAGTGTGAACCGAGCCTAACAAATGTTGCAGATTCCTACCTTTTGTTATTTTGGAGAAAGATCCGTATGGAAAGATCCGCATGCCTGTCTGTGTTCAGGTGGAATGTGAATCTAATGGGAGTGAATTCATAATTATCAATCAGCTGTTGCACCTGCCGGGCTCTGATGAGGAACATTGTAGGGTCTGCATCCCTTTAGACGTGATTTCCTATTGGGAGTATCTCACTAAAAATGACATTTGTGTTGCAGGGGATGCCTGAAATCTGACTTGTATCTTACTGCAGAAAATCAGTCAGCCAATCACAACAGCAGGAAATGGGGGGGGGGGTGTGCAGAGCACCTCCAGGTTGCCATATTGCATTTTTACAGAAAATGACAGCGGCTGCAGATTGAGGCTCCATGCACACTGGGGGGGACGTTTTGATAACTCTGGTATCGTTAGCTCTGTAAAGTCATGTTAAAAACGGTAATTTTTTAGCCCTTTTTACCATTTTTGCACTAGCGTTTAGCCGCGTATTTCTGCGTTTTTAGCCTTTTTTTTTCACAAAACAAATTTTTTTGGGGTAAAAAAAGTCAGAAAACGCAGATTTGCAGTGTTTTACCTTATTTTGCACCATCCTACCATTATATCCCAATACACCATCCTACCAGTATATCCCCAGGTCCCATACACCATCCTACCAGTATATCCCCAGGTCCCATACACCATCCTACCAGTATATCCCCAGGTCCCATACACCATCCTACCAGTATATCCCAATACACCATCCTACCAGTATATCCCCAGGTCCAATACACCATCCTACCAGTATATCCCAGTACACCATCCTACCAGTATATCCCCAGTCTCATACACCAGCCTACCAGTATATCCCAGGTCCAATACACCATCCTACCAGTATATCCCCAGGTCCAATACACCATCCTACCAGTATATCCCAATACACCATCCTACTAGTATATCCCCAGGTCCCATACACCATCCTACCAGTATATCCCAATACACCATCCTACCAGTATATCCCCAGGTCCCATACACCATCCTACCAGTATATTCCAATACACCATCCTACTAGTATATCCCCAGGTCCCATACACCATCCTACCAGTATATCCCAATACACCATCCTACTAGTATATCCCAATACACCATCCTACCAGTATATCCCAATACACCATCCTACCAGTATATCCCCAGTCTCATACACCAGCCTACCAGTATATCCCAGGTCCCATACACCAGCCTACCAGTATATCCCAGGTCCCATACACCATCCTACCAGTATATCCCCAGTCCCATACACCATCCTACCAGTATATCCCAGGTCCAATACACCATCCTACCAGTAAATCCACAGGTCCAATACACCATCCTACCAGTATAACCCAGGTCCAATACACCATCCTACCAGTATAACCCTAGGTCCAATACACTGTTCTACCAGTATATCCCAGGTCCCATACACCATCCTACCAGTATATCCCAGGTCCAATACACCATCCTACCAGTAAATCCACAGGTCCAATACACCATCCTACCAGTATAACCCTAGGTCCAATACACCATCCTACCAGTATAACCCTAGGTCCAATACACTGTTCTACCAGTATATCCCAGGTCCCATACACCATCCTACCAGTATATCCCAGGTCCCATACACCATCCTACCAGTATAACCCTAGGTCCAATACACTGTTCTACCTGTATATCCCAGCCCCAATACCCAATCCTTCCTGTATATCTCAGACCCAATACACTGTCCTACCAGTATATCCCAGCCCAGTCCTTTCCTGTACAGAGGCCTATCTCCTCACTACCTTCTTTCCGTCACATTCTCTAACACTGAGCTCCTCATTGCCAAGTTTAATGAACCTTGATAAATCCATCAATAGGACTCTTCCATCAGAGGCAGAAGGAAAACTGGCCTGTGGCATCTGCGAAATTGCCGAAATCTACTAAAGACCGTTTTCAATTTCCAGAGTCAAGATTGCTAGAGACACCCTGAATGTGAGGGAAAAAATGATCACTTTCATAGAGGAAAGCCACCTTATTAAGGCTCTTAGAGGAAGACTTTTCAAATGCATAACCAAATTTAATTGACATCTCCATGACTTCAACACATGCAGATGGATGAATGGCAAAGTATATTTAAGTTTCAGACGTGTACAGAATTTCAAGTGCAGCTGACTACAATATAAAATACTTAACAACTCCCAGAAAATGCAGCAACTCAAATATATACCAGCGTGCAATATCATCAGGAATAAGAAGAGTCTCGGTGATGTCACTGGTCTCTAGTGATGGATAGGCTGTGTTCTCATGAATATGAAGGGTCTCGGTGATGTCACTGGTCTCTAGTGATGGATAGGCTGTGTTCTCATGAATATGAAGGGTCTCGGTGATGTCACTGGTCTCTAGTGCTGGATAGGCTTTGTTCTCATGAATATGAAGGGTCTCGGTGATGTCACTGGTCTCTAGTGCTGGATAGGCTGTGTTCTCATGAATATGAAGGGTCTCGGTGATGTCACTGGTCTCCAGTGATGGATAGGCTGTGTTCTCATGAATATGAAGGGTCTCGGTGATGTCACTGGTCTCCAGTGATGGATAGGCTGTGTTCTCATGTATATTAAGAGTCTCAGTGATGTCACTGGTCTCTAGTGATGGATAGGCTGTGTTCTCATGAATATGAAGGGTCTCGGTGATGTCACTGGTCTCTAGTGAATAGATAGGCTGTGTTCTCATGAATATGAAGGGTCTCAGTGATGTCACTTGTCTCTAGTGAATGGATAGGCTGTGTTCTCATGAATATGAAGGGTCTCGGTGATGTCACTGGTCTCTACTGGTGGATAGGCTGTGTTCTCATGAATATGAAGGGTCTCGGTGATGTCACTGGTCTCTAGTGAATAGATAGGCTGTGTTCTCATGAATATGAAGGGTCTCGGTGATGTCACTTGTCTCTAGTGAATGGATAGGCTGTGTTCTCATGAATATGAAGGGTCTCGGTGATGTCTCTGGTCTCTAGTGATGGATAGGCTGTGTTCTCATGAATATGAAGGGTTTCGGTGATGTCATTGGTCTCTAGTGATCGGATAGGCCGTGTTCTCATGAATATGAAGGGTCTCTGTGATGTCACTGATCTTTGGTGATCGGATAGGCTGTGTTCTCATGAATATGAAGGGTCTCGGTGATGTCACTGGTCTCTAGTGATTGGATAGGCTGCGTTCTCATGAATATGAAGGGTCTTGGTGATGTCACTGGTCTCTATTGATGCATAGGCTGCGTTCTCATGAATACGAAGGGTTTTGGTGATGTCACTGGTCTCTAGTGAATGGATAGGTTGCGTTCTCATGACCATGTTGAAAAATTTCCCATTTTGTTGTTTCTTATCCTTCTCTTGAGAATGTAGAAATATGATTGTATTCTCCATACAGGTTGTTATTCTTTGATACATCAAAAACATTGAACAAATTGTATCCAATCATCAAATTTCTATTCTGTTTCTGTAAAACGCACTCAAATCTCTATCCTTGAAATTCTTTTCCTTTATTCACAAATCTTATTTTTGAGAAAAGAAAATGTTCTGTTTGAAATAATATTTATTATGGCAGAAATAAGTCCTGCTTTGTCCTCAGCAGTCCCCGGGTGTGTGCGATTCACCCGCTATTTTACACAATAGAAAGGACCGGATTAATTATTTCTCGATATGTCAAGGCTCTAGGCTAAAGTCCAGACAGGGACTTAATCATGCTACACAGTACAGTGAATTCAAATAATTGCCCAAAATTAAATGTTCTTCTAGCCCATCGTTCATCAGGAAGAAGCGTGTGCTAATCCAGTTTATCTGGTAATAAAACCAAGAAAATAATGTTTAAAAAAAAGTTCCATTGTTGAACTTTGTGATATATCGTTGTGTACTTTGTATTAATGATTAAAATACATTTATAGCCTGTAATCAGTAAGAGTTTGCCGAGACTTGTGGGTCAAGTATGAATAAAGTTTGGTCCAAGCCTTGGCTGGTTGGGTGGTTGGACAAATATTCAAACATTTACTGGGCTGGAGCCCAACATCATGAATAAATGCAGTATTACCAGGAGCGGACTGACCATTTGGAAACTCGGGCACTGCCCGAGGGCCTGGAGTCAGTAAGGGGCCCCATGAGATGCCCCTGGTACCTTTTTTATAGGCTTTTTTGAGTTTGCGCAAGGACCCAGGGGCCCCATGATCCCCTATTGCCCGGGGGCCCCATGAGTTGTCAGTCCGCCTCTGGGTATTATTATCACTAATATAGTCCGATCAGCCATAACATTATGACCACTGATAAGTAAAGTGACTAACATTGATTATTTCATTACAATGGCACCTGAAAGTGGGTGGGATATATTAGGCAGCAAGGGAACATGTTTTTCCTGAAGTTGATGTGCAGAAAAATGGGCAAACATAAGGATCTGAGCGACTTTGACACAAACCAAATTGTAACAGATTGACAAATGGGTCAGATCAACTCCAAAACTGCAGCTCTTGTGGGGTGTTCCTGGTCTGCAGTGGTCAGGATCTACCAAAAGTGGTCCAGAGAAGGAAAACCGTTGAACCGGCAACAGGTTGTTGGTCAACCAAGACTCATGATACTGTATGTGTCTGTGTAGTCCAATCCAATAGAAGAGCTATTGAAGCTCAAATTGCTGCAAAAGTTGATGCTGGTTCCAATAGAAAGGAGTCAGACGATTGGCTGATTTGCCCGGCAATGATGGGCAAATCGGCTGATCGTTTTACCGATAAAAAATGTGCGCATGAGCTGAGACCTGCAAGATGAAGAAAAAGAAGTGGAAGAAAAAGAAGAGAAAAAGAAGAAGAAAAAGAAGAAGAAAAAAAAAATAATAAGAAGAAAAGAATAAGAAGAAAAAGAAGAAAAAGAAGACGCAAAGGAAAAAGAAGAAGCCGAGCACATGAGCCGAGACCTGCAAGATGAAGAAAAAGAAGTGGAAGAAAAAGAAGAGAAAAAGAAGAAGAAAAAGAATAATAAGAAGAAAAGAAGAAGAAGAAGAAAAAGAAGAAAAAAAAGAAGAAAAAGAAGACGAAAAGGAAAAAGAAGAAGAAAAAAAGAAGAGGAAGAAGAAAAAGAAGAAGTAGAAAAAGAAGAAGAAAAAGAAGACGAAAAGGAAAAAGAAGAAGAAAAAGAAGACGAAAAGAAGAAGAAGAAAAAGGAAAAGAAGCAGAAGAAAAAGAAGAAGTAGAAAAAAAGAAAGAAGTAGAAGAGGAAAAAGAAGAAGAAGAAGAAGAGAAGAAAAAGAAGAAGAAAAAGAAGAAGAAAAAGAAGAAGAAGAAGAGAAGAAAAAGAAGAAAAGAAAAAGAAGAAAAATAAAAAATAGAAAAAAGAAGAAAAGAATTCCAGTCCACTATTATATTTTACATGAAAAAGTCTTGCGGTTGCAACAATGTATCTATTTGTATCCGAATAAGAACATCTGTATCCGAAATGGATACAAATAGATACATTGTTGCAACCGCAAGACTTTATTCATGTAAAATATAATAGCGGAGCTCTCTGCAAGGGACAGAAGTAAAAATGCCGGCTGTAGATGGCACAAAAATTGGCAGATTTTTTACCGTTGGTGGTAACGTCGGCTGATTGAACGACCAATTTTTATTTTTTATTTTTTTTAAATGGACGATTTTCGACCCGTCTATGGCCTGCATATGTAACTATATGTAACTATGACAGGCTCTCTTTAATAAGGGACCTAGACCAGTCAGAAAGTGTATAGCATTTGTCATAAAATCTGTCATGTGACGTAGCGTCGCCCCACGTTGGGGGAGATCTGTGGGGCTGATTCATCGCGGCTGTCGGAAATAGCTCATCGAGTGATGAATCAGCCCCACAGAGCAGCAAGACGTCTCCTCTTCCCTCCTCTCCTGAGCTTCTTGTTGTTCCTCTTGTGCTGGAAAAATGTTTTTCTTTTTTTTTTTTTTTGATGAATCTGCAGCATGCAATTAAATATTTAATATTCAGAACGCTTATGGCTGCAACAATACTTGCACTCCGTGCTCCCTATAATTTCCCTGCCTGTTTTAGCCACCAAAAAAACCCCGCCTCCATTGTGTGTTTTGTACATCGGTGACGTCATCGTGCGGTACTCCCTCGGCTTCATTCAGAAAACAGGATGAAAATATAATTTAACTGTATCTAGACCAATCTATAAAAAAATTAAAAAGAACTCCGTTCATGCGGCCAGCTTGGCTGACGAACACCTTCTGCCTCTGTAGGTCTCTCCTTCTCCTCTGGACGATGTCATAGACGGTACACAGAAAGAAAAGGGTCAGTCCACCAAAAAATCGTATTTTTCCATTGTGCGGGGATGGTGGGAACCCTCTCATAATGGGCACAGATGTTCAGACACAGGTGCTAAGCGAAGGGATGGTGGGAACCCATCATAATGGGCACAGCAGATGTACAGTCCAAGAACTCAGAGTGGGCATGGTGGGAACCCCTCATATTAAGCACAGCAAGTGTAGCAATCTGGGAACTCAGCACAGGGATGGTGGGAACCCTTCATAATGGGCACAGCGGGTGTACAGACCTGGGAACCCAACACAGGGATGGTGGGAACCCCTCATAATGGGCACAGCAGGTGTACAGACCCGGGAACCCAGCACAGGGATGGTGGGAACCCCTCATAATGGGCACAGCAGGTGTACAGACCCGGGAATTCAGCACAGGGATGGTGGGAACCCCTCATAATGAGCACAGCAGGAGTACAGACCCAGGAACTCAGCACAGGGATGGTGGGAACCCTCATAATGGGCACAGCAGGTATACAGACCCAGGAACTCAGAGTAGGCATAGTGGGAACTCCTCATATTAGGCACAGCAAGTGTACCAACCTGGGAACTCAGCACAGGGATGATGGGAACCCCTTATAATGGGCACAGCGGTTGTACAGATCCAGAAACTCAATACAGGGATAGTGGAAACTGTCTATAATAGGCACAGCAGGTGTACAGACACAGGAACCCAACACAGGGATGGTGGGAACCCCTCATAATGGGCACAGCAGGTGTACAGACCCAGGAAACCAACACAGGGATGGTGGAAACCCCTCATAATAGGCACAGCAGGTATACAGACCCAGCAATCCAACACAGGGATGGTGGGAACCCCTCATAATAGGCACAGCAGGTATACAGACCCAGCAATCCAACACAGGGATGGTGGAAACCCCTCATAATGGGCACAGCAGTTATACAGACCCAGGAACCCAACACAGGGATAGTGGGAACCCCTCATAATGGGCACAGCAGGTGTGTAGAGCTTTGCTGAGTGGGGATCTCTGGCTCTGACTCAACAGCAGGCATGCCAGACCGTTGTAGTAGGACCTCCGCTTCCACACAGCGAGCAAAGCTCCTTCTCCGCAGCATGCCGGCAGTACACAGGCTTTCCTACTCCAGCTGTGGCTGCACACCTTGTGTTTCCATTCGCCTACAACGTGTTCAGTAAAGTTCATTTATTGCTATGAAATGTTATTATCAGCGATTATTTTGCTGGCGGCGAGCGCCATCCTTGCCTCTGTTCAGGGCTCCTTGTACCCACCAGGCAGCGAGCGTCCCCGAGAGGAACTATTGATGTTTTCTGTCAGCCGGATACAAATGATGACATTTGCTGACAGTTCATAAAATGGAAGCAGATCATTTCATCTGATAGACCGTCAATCATCTGTAATAACAGGGTTCCCGACACCATCATCCGGCAGTGCGATTCCTGCTTCTTCTCGCCGTTTTTTTTTTCCGTTGCTGTAAATTTCCGCAGCGCCAGCAGACGCCACGCACCCATCTTCTGTTCTGCTGGGTTGGTTGGTAGATCGATCGATATGAATGGTAAGTGTATGGCACAGCGAACGATCTTTTCGATCTTCCAGTAGTTTTTTTGTCCTGGACAGTAAATGGATTGACAATAGAATCATTTATAAAATTCGTTCCAAGTATGGCCGCCATTATACCTACCTTCAGCCCTGATCCCAAGATCTTCACTGCGGAACCTGGAACTGAACCTCCTGGAAATGGGTGCGTCATAACGCGCATGTGCGTGCTGCAGCCCCATTCATTCCTATGGGAAAGCATTAATGCAAGTGAGCCCTTGAGGCTGAAAGTAAGAATAACATAGGTGTGCAGCACCCAGGGCAGAGGAAGGATTTAATCAAGGATCTAATCAAGGATGTGTCCTATGGAAGAGTTACGCTGTCTGTGGATACTACCAATTCAGCAAGTGTCCTATGGAAGAGTTACGCTGTCTGCAGATACTACCAATTCAGCAAGTGTCGTATGGAAGGGTTACGCTGTCTGCGGATACTACCAATTCATCAAGAGTCTTATGGAAGAGTTACGCTGTCTGCGGATACTACCAATTCAGCAAGTGTCCTATGAAAGAGTTACGCTGTCTGCGGATACTACCAATTCAGCAAGTGTCCTATGGAACAGTTACACTGTCTGTGTATACTACCAATTCAGCAAGTGTCCTATGGAAGAGGTACACTGTCTGTGGATACTACTAATTCAGCAAGTGTCCTATGAAAGAGTTACGCTGTCTGCGGATACTACCAATTCAGCAAGTGTCCTATGGAACAGTTACACTGTCTGTGGATACTACTAATTCAGCAAGTGTCCTATGGAAGAGTTACACTGTATGTGGGTACTACCAATTCAGCAAGTGTCCTATGGAAGAGTGACGCTGTCTGTGTATACTACCAATTCAGCAAGTGTCTTATGAAAGAGTTACGCTGTCTGCGGATACTACCAGTTCAGCAAGTGTCCTATGGAAGAGTTACGCTCTTTGTGGATACTACCAATTCAGCAAGTGCCCTATAGAAGAGTTACGCTGTCTGTGGATATTACCAATTCAGCAAGCGTCCTATGGAAGAGTTACACTATCTGTGTATACTACCAATTCAGCAAGTGTCCTATGGAAGAGTTACACTATCTGTGTATACTACCAATTCAGCAAGTGCCCTATAGAAGAGTTACGCTGTCTGTGGATATTACCAATTCAGCAAGCGTCCTATGGAAGAGTTACACTATCTGTGTATACTACCAATTCAGCAAGCGTCCTATGGAAGAGTTACACTATCTGTGTATACTACCAATTCAGCAAGTGTCCTATGGAAGAGTTACACTATCTGTGGATACTACCAATTCAGCAAGTGCCCTATAGAAGAGTTACGCTGTCTGTGGATACTACCAATTCAGCAAGTGCCCTATAGAAGAGTTACGCTGTCTGTGGATACTACCAATTCAGCAAGTGCCCTATAGAAGAGTTACGCTGTCTGCGGATACTACCAGTTCAGCAAGTGTCCTATGGAAGAGTTACGCTCTTTGTGGATACTACCAATTCAGCAAGTGCCCTATAGAAGAGTTACGCTGTCTGTGGATATTACCAATTCAGCAAGCGTCCTATGGAAGAGTTACACTATCTGTGTATACTACCAATTCAGCAAGTGTCCTATGGAAGAGTTACGCTGTCTGTGGATACTACCAATTCAGCAAGTGCCCTATGGAAGAGTTACGCTGTCTGTGGATACTACCAATTCAGCAAGTGACCTAAGGAAGCACATCCAGTATCATCTAACTCTTCCCTCCCCATCCATACTCACCCTGGGCCTCCCCTTTCATGCACTAGATCAAGTTTTTTCAATCATAGAGGCTCAGCATGACATGTGGGCGGTACCCAGGACAACCTGCATGCAAAGAACGCCCACTTATCCAGAATGACACTCACTGTGATATTTGCATAACTCCTCCCAAGAGCCTGCCCACTGCTTGCATCAGGACTGAAAGCTCCTGAGAACAATACTGAGGCAGGGTGCTGGGATGTTTTCAGGAAGCTATGTAACGGCACCCTTCTGGCCACGCCCACCAGCCACGATCTGCCGGCATTGCATAGAGAAGCACAGAGACCCAGTGATGACATCACAGGGTCTACAACAAGGCATGTCCTAAAAATGGACAGATTTATATTAACACGCTGATAATGGAAAAGGGGAAGTCAAGGTTTCTGAGCCAAGGTTGCCGGATCCCAGCAAAGGACGAGCTCACGACAACAATGACAAGGGCCGCGTTCGATGATTTCGGAGCAGCCTGAGTGCCTCCCCCCAACGAGAGCCTCCTATTATCCTGCGTGTTAATGCCGAGTGATGGAGCGAGAGGAGAGCTGACAAACCGCTACCTGTTATGTGCCTAAGTGGGGCGCTTTCCCAGCAAGATGACTGTCAGCCCAGAACCCCCCCCCCCGTGCTCTAAATAAACTCCAGCTCCTCCGAGAAGCCATGAGATGACTGTAAGTGATGCTGGAGATGGTTCATCCTGTCTGTACACACCGAGCGGAGCCAGGATCGCAGCACAAGAGGCTGCAGCAGGCACATTCATCATGCTGGGGCCAGAGCCAGGGGGGAGGGCACACAGGCACCTGCCTAGGGCAGCCACATTTGGGGGTAGGCAGCTTCAGAAGTCAGAAATCAATCAATCATTATCTGCATCGATATATATATCTTCTTTGCAGTAAAATATCTTAGATTTTTATACTTGTATATCATTTGTGATCGAGATATCTCTCTGTTCTCACTCCCATATTGTCAATGTTTAGTTCCCCATGCCACCACCCACATGGAAGAAAAAAATATTTGAAATATATATTTTAAAATATTCTTCACAAATATATTGACATATATTTGAAACACTACAATTTTGGCCGTATTCAATATATTTCAAAATATATATAAAAAAATACATATATATACTGTATGTTGAAATGCTTTTTTTGTATATTAACTTCTTGCCGACCGCGCATAGCCGAATGACGGCTTCACCGCGGCCGGCCAGTTCTGAGTGGACGTCATATGACGTCCTCCCAGAACGCGCTCTCCTGCGCGCCCCAGGGGGCGCGCACCCGGCGATCTCCGTGATCGCTGTGTCCTACGGACACAGCTGATCACGTGATGTGGTGAAAGGCCGATCCCACCGGCCTTTTACCGCGTGATCAGCGGTGTCCAATGACACGCTGATCACAGGGAAATGCAAGTGCCGGTTCTCGGCTGCACTTTCCTCACGCTGTCAGATCGTGAGGAAAGTACTGCCGAGAACCGGCAGTTGTCAGAGCGAGGATCGGCACCGATCATCAGGGCACTGATGATCAGTGCCCTGATGATCGGTGCCCAGCAGTGACACCCGCAAGTTCCGCCCAGCAGTGCGCCCACTAGCCCCGCCCACCCGTTCCCCCACCTGTGCCCAGCAGTGCACCCACCTGTGCCCAGCAGTGCCCCCACCTGTGCCACTCTGCAGTGCCACCTACATGTGCCCAGCAGTGCCACCCACCTGTGCCCACCCACCAGTGCCACCCACCTGTGCCCACCAGTGCCACCCACCTGTGCCCACCCACCAGTGCTGCCCACCAGTGCTACCCACCAGTGCAGCCCAGCAGTGCTGCCAGTCAGTGCCACCAGTCAGTGCCCAGGGGTTGTGCCAGTCAGTGCCGCCAGTCAGTGCCCAGAAGTGATGCCAGTCAGTGCCGTCTATCAGTACCCATCATCAGTGTCACCTATCAGTGCCGCCTATCCGTGACCCCTAATTAGTGCTGTCTATCAGTGCCGCCTATCCGTGCCACCTCATTAGTACTGCCTATCAGTGCCCTTTAGTGCTGCCTATCAGTGCCCATCAGTGCCGCCTCATCAACGCAAATCAGTGAAGGAGAAAAAATACCTGTTTGAAAAATTTTATAAAAGAAACAAATAAACTTTTTTTTTTTTTCAAATTTTTTGCACTTTTTTTAATTTATAACGCAAAAAGTAAAGCGCCCAGTGGCGATTAAATACCACCAAAAGAAAGCTCTATTTGTGAGAAAAAAATGATCAAAATTTCATATGGGTACAATGTTGCATGACCGCGCAATTGTCAATCAAAGTGCGGCAGCGCTGAAAGCTGAAAATTGGCCTGGTAAGGAAGGGGGTATAAGTGCCTGGTAGGCAAGTGGTTAAAAAATATATGAAAATTATTTTTTAAAAATACATTTTCAGATATAATGTATGTCTTTAAAAATACATTTCATCTACATTTTTGGAATGCATTTACAAATATATATAAAAACAAATGTTAAAATGATAAAGGCTTAAAGCGGAACTTTCCCTTTTTAAATACAGTCAGGTCCATAAATATTGGGACATGGACATAATTCTAACATTTTTGGCTCTATACACCACCACAATGGATTTGAAATAAAACAAACACGATGGGCTTTAACTGCAGACTGTCAGCTTTAATTTGAGGGTATTTACATCCAAATCAGGTGAACGGTGTAGGAATTACAACAGTTTGCATATGTGCCTCCCACTTGTTAAGGGACCAAAAGTAATGGGACAATTGGCTTCTCAGCTGTTCCATGGCCAGGTGTGTGTTATTCCCTCATTATCCCAATTACAATGAGCAGATAAAAGGTCCAGAGTTCATTTCAAGTGTGCTATTTGCATTTGGAATCTGTTGCTGTCAACTCTCAAGATGAGATCCAAAGAGCTATCACTATCAGTGAAGCCATCATTAGGCTGAAAAAACAAAACAAACCCATCAGAGAGATAGCAAAAACATTAGGCGTGGCCAAAACAACTGTTTGGAACATTCTTAAAAAGAAGGAATGCACCGGTGAGCTCAGCAACACCAAAAGACCCGGAAGACCACAGAAAACAACTGTGGTGGATGACCGAAGAATTCTTTCCCTGGTGAAGAAAACACCCTTCACAACAGTTGGCCAGATCAAGAACACTCTCCAGGAGGTAGGTGTATGTGTGTCAAAGTCACCAATCAAGAGAAGACTTCACCAGAGTGAATACAGAGGGTTCACCACAAGATGGAAACCATTGGTGAGCCTCAAAAACAGGAAGGCCAGATTAGAGTTTGCCAAACGACATCTAAAAAAGCCTTCACAGTTCTGGAACAACATCCTATGGACAGATGAGACCGACATCAACTTGTACCAGAGTGATGGGAAGAGAAGAGTATGGAGAAGGAAAGGAACTGCTCATGATCCTAAGCATACCACCTCATCAGTGAAGCATGGTGGTGGTAGTGTCATGGCGTGGGCATGTATGGCTGCCAATGGAACTGCTTCTCTTGTATTTATTGATGATGTGACTGCTGACAGAAGCAGCCGGATGAATTGTGAAGTGTTTCGGGAATATTATCTGCTCATATTCAGCCAAATGCTTCACAACTCATTGGACGCTTCACAGTGCAGATGGACAATGACCCAAAGCAGACTGCAAAAGCAACCAAAGAGTTTTTTAAGGGAAAGAAGTGGAATGTTATGCAATGGCCAAGTCCATCACCTGACCTGAATCTGATTGAGCATTTCACTTGCTGAAGACAAAACTGAAGGGAAAATGCCCCAAGAACAAGCAGGAACTGAAGACAGTTGCAGTAGAGGCCTGGCAGAGCATCACCAGGGATGAAACCCAGCGTCTGGTGATGTCTATGCGTTCCACACTTCAGGCTGTAATTGACTGCAAAGGATTTGCAAGCAAGTATTAAAAAGTGAAAGTTTGATTTATGATTATTATTCTGTCCCATTACTTTTGGTCCCATAACAAGTGGGAGGCACATATGCAAACTGTTGTAATTCCTACACTGTTCACCTGATTTGGATGTAAATACCCTCAAATTAAAGCTGACAGTCTGCAGTTAAAGCACATCTTGTTCGTTTCATTTTAAATCCATTGTGGTGGTGTATAGAGCCAAAAATGTTAGAATTGTGTCCATGTCCCAATATTTATGGATCTGACTGTATATTTGAAAAATATTCTTCCCAAATATATATTGCCATATACTGTACAGTTGCAAGAAAAAGTATGTGAACCCCTTGGGATTACGTGGAGTTTTGCATGAATTGGGCATACAATGTGCTCTGAACGTCATCTAAGTCACAACAATAGAAGAACACAGTCTGCTGAACATAATACTACACAAACATTAGATGTTGCCATGGTTTAATTGCACATAACATGTAAACATTCACAGTGCAGGGAGGAAAAAGTATGTGAACCTTTGGACTTAATAACTGGTTGACCCTCCTTTGGCAGCAATAACCTCAACCAAACATTTCCTGTAGTTGCAGATCAGACCTGCACAACGATCTGGAGTCATTTTGGACCACTCCTCTTCACAAAACTGTTTCAGTGTAGCAATATTCTTGGGATGTCTGGTGTGAATCGCTCTCTTAAGGTCATGCCACAGCATTTCAATGGGGTTGAGGTCAGGACTCTGACTGGGCCACTCCAGAAGGCGTATTCTGTGCTGTTGCAGCCATTGTTTTGTTGAATTACTTGTATGCTTTGGGTCATTGTCCTGTTGCATCACCCATCCTCTGCGGAGCTTCAGTTGGCGGACAGATGGTTGTACGTTTTCCTGCAAAATGTCTTGATAAACTCTGGAATTCATTTTCCCATCAATGACAAAAATCCGTCCAGGCCCTGAGGCAGCAAAGCAGCCCCAGACCATGATGCTCCCTCCGCCATGTTTCACAGTGGGGATGAGGTTTTGATGTTGGTGCGCTGTGCCTTTTTTTCTCCACACATAGTGTTGTGTGTTCTTCCCAAACAACTCAATCTTGGTTTCATCTGTCCACAGTATATTTTGCCAGTAGTGCTGTGGAACATCCAGGTGCTCTTTTGCAAACTTCAAACGTGCTGCAATATTCTTTTTGGACAGCAATGGCTTCCTCCGTGGTGTCCTCCCATGTACTCCATTCTTGTTTAATGTTTTCCTGATTGTAGATGTGTCAACAAAAATGTTAGCATGTGCCAGAGATTTCTGTAGGTCTTTAGCTGACACTCTGGGATTCTTCTTTACCTCATGCAGCATTCTGCGCTGTGCTCTTGCAGTCATTTTTACAGGACGACCCCGCCTAGGGAGAGTAGCAACAGTGCTAAACTTTCTCCATTTGTAGACAGTCTGTCTTACCGTGGACACAGGAACATCAAGGCTTTTGGAGATACTTTTGTAACCCTTTCCAGCTTCATGCAAGTCAACAATTCTTGATGGTAGGTCTTCTGAGAGCTCTTTTCTGCGAGGCATGGTTCACATCAGACAGTGCTTCTTGAAACCAGTAAACCCAAAACAGGTGTGTGTTTTTTAAGGGCAGGACAGCTGTCAGCAACACATCCAATATCATCACACTGATTGGAGTCAAGGTTGGCTCACTCCTGGCTCCAATTAGCTCTGGGAGAAGTCATTAAGCTAGGGCCTCACATACTTTTTCCTCCCTGCACTGTGAATGTTTACATGTTATGTGCAATTAAACCATGGCAACATCTAATGTTTGTGTAGTATTATGTTCAGCAGACTGTGTTCTTCTATTGTTGTGACTTAGATGACGTTCAGAGCACATTTTATGCCCAATTCACGCAAAACTCCACGTAATCCCAAGGGGTTTACATACTTTTTCTTGCAACTGTATTTGAAATGCTACAATTCTGGCCATATTCAATATATTTCAAAATATATTTTGATAAATATATATATATACTGTATATATACACACACACTGTATGTTGAAATATGTTTTTATTTCAAAATAAATGAAAAATATAAAAAAAAAATACATTTCAAATATACTGTATGTCATTAAAAATACAAATCTACATTTTTGGAATGCATTTACAAATTATTATGCAAATTATATTTTTCTCATTTACCTAAATAATTGATGTAACAGTATAATTCTCATGTTATCAGCTAGTAAGAGTACAATTCACATTTTATTAAACAAACCTCCTAATGATAACAGGATTTTTGTTCCAAATTATTCCGCACAGGAAGTTTCAAAACACTTTATAGGTTGTAAAGAATTGAAAATTGTCATTTGTTGTGTTTGCAGCAGATTTACTGAAATCAGAAGCTATTTCAATCAAACTTTTAACAACATTTTAACTTTTTAAACCTTTTAACCGGTCACGTTACATTGTAACATAGGACCCCTTATTTGATAGCAGCTTCACAAGTCTTGCATCCATTGAACTTGTGAGTTTTTGGACAGTTTCTGCTTGAATTTGTTTGTCAGAAGATGTCAGAATAGCCTCCCAGAGCTGCTGTTTGGATGTAAACTGCCTCCCACCCTCATAGATCTTTTGCTTGAGGATGCTCCAAAGATTCTCAATAGGATTCGGGGCCCCTAAAGGGGCTGACCAGCTCTGTTCCCATAATCCCGGCACAAAACATGACTCCACCACTGCCTTGCTGACGTCGCAGCCTTGTTGGAACACAGTGGCCGTCCACCAACCATCCACTACTCCATCCATCTGGACCATCCAGGGTTGCACGGCACTCATCAGTGAACAGGACTGTTTGAAAATTAGTCTTCATGTATTTTTCTGCCCAATGCAGCCGTTTCTACTTGTGAGCATTGGTTAGTGGTGGCCGAATAGAAGGTTTATGTACAGTTGTAAGACTCTGGAGGACTCTACACCTTGATGTCCGTGGGACTCCAGAGGCACCAGCAGCTTCAAATATCTGTTTGCTGCTATGTAATGGGATTTTAGCAGCTGCTCTCTGGATCCGATGCATGGATCTGGCAGAAATCTTCCTCAATGTGCCTTTATCTGCCCCAACCCGTCTATGCTCTGAATCAGCCACAAATCTCTTCATAGTGCGATGATCACGCTTAAGTTTTCGTGAAATATCGAATGTTTTCATACCTCGTCCAAGGCATCGAACTATTTCACTCTTTTCGGCAGCAGAGAGATCCTTTTTCTTCCCCATATTGCTTGAAAATGGTGCTCTGCTTATTAATGTGGAACGCCCTCCTTTAGTAGTTTTTCCTTAAATTGGGCTCACCGGCCAATCTAATTATCACAGGTGTCCGAGATTGTTTTCAGTGATCAAAAGAGCCCTGACACACAATGCCATCCATGAGTTACACTGAAAAACAAAATATTTCATCTTTGTGACACTTAAATAGAATTTGCATAATAATTTGGAACACGGTGTATGTAAAAATATATGTTAAAATTACTTTTTTATATGTTAAAAAAATCTGAAGAATATATTTAAAAAAAAATATATTTTTTTAAAAAAGGCTTACCTTATTGGATGGGGGATGTTGGGGAGGGTCTCCCAGGGAGGAAAAGGGGGGTCTGTCCTCAGGAAGTCCAGTGGGGTCAGTAAGGGGCCCCATGAGATGCCCCTGGTACCTTTAATAGGCTCTTTTGGGTGTGGTTTGAGTGTGGGCGAGGACACAGGGGCCCCATGATCCCCTATTGCCCGGTAGTCCGCCCCTGGGCCTAACACTATATAGAGTGATTTCATAGACACCGCTGAGAAGAACAGCTATAGCCCTAGTCACAGCCAAACCGTTTTGAATGCAAGGACAGTTTTTGTGTATTTATTCCGGCATGACTCTTATAAACCGTCTTTTATGAAAGCGATTCGGTGTAATGTACTGTGCGCTGTTTCTGCAGTGCAGTAATGGACCAATCCAATCACTGGCTGAGCGCTGTCCTGCTTTTAATCCAATATAATAACTTCAGGCTAATGTATATTTAACAAAATTGGAAGAAGTTCCCAGTATGAATCCTGCGTACAGATAATTGAAGCCATATTCTGGATGTACAGTAATTGGAGTTCAGTTTAAGATTGCATATAATATCACTTATTATGCGTCCCCTGAGAGAGGCCAATATTGGTGACCCCCCGCAGAGAGCACCGCGCAACCGACTACACACAGCGAGCGCAGCACAGAGGAGGGAAATATCCTTCCATTATAAACACCGCGAAAGAGTGCCGATCAGATATACAGGAGTGACATCACCGCTCTCCAGATATAAGATATATTATACAGGAGTGACATCACCGCTCTCCAGATATAAGATATATTATACGGGAGTGACATCACCGCTCTCCAGATATAAGATATATTATACAGGAGTGACATCACCGCTCTCCAGATATAAGATATATTATACGGGAGTGACATCACCGCTCTCCAGATATAAGATATATTATACAGGAGTGACATCACCGCTCTCCAGATATAAGATATATTATACGGGAGTGACATCACCGCTCTCCAGATATAAGATATATTATATGGGAGTGACATCACCGCTCTCCAGATATAAGATATATTATACAGGAGTGACATCACCGCTCTCCAGATATAACATATATTATACAGGAGTGACATCACCGCTCTACAGATATAAGATATATTATACGTGACATCACCTCTCTCCAGATATAAGATATATTATACGGGAGTGACATCACCGCCCTCCAGATATAAGATATATTATACGGGAGTGACATCACCGCTCTCCAGATATAAGATATATTATACGGGAGTGACATCACCGCTCTCCAGATATAAGATATATTATACAGGAGTGACATCACCGCTCTCCAGATATAAGATATATTATACAGGAGTGACATCACCGCCCTCCAGATATAAGATGTATTATACAGGAGTGACATCACCGCTCTCCAGATATAAGATGTATTATACAGGAGTGACATCACCGCTCCCTAGATATAAGATATATTATACGGGAGTGACATCACCGCTCTCCAGATATAAGATATATTATACAGGAGTGACATCACCGCTCTCCAGATATAAGATATATTATACAGGAGTGACATCACCGCTCTCCAGATATAAGATGTATTATACAGGAGTGACATCACCGCTCTCCAGATATAAGATATATTATACGGGAGTGACATCACCGCTCTCCAGATATAAGATGTATTATACAGGAGTGACATCACCGCTCTACAGATATAAGATATATTATACAGGAGTTACATCACCGCTCTACAGATATAAGATATATTATACAGGAGTGACATCACCGCTCTCCAGATATAAGATATATTATACAGAGTGACATCACCGCTCTCCAGATATAAGATATATTATACAGGAGTGACATCACCGCCCTCCAGATATAAGATATATTATACAGGAGTGACATCACCGCTCTACAGATATAAGACATATTATACAGGAGTGACATCACCGCTCTCCAGATATAAGATATATTATACAGGAGTGACATCACCGCTCTACAGATATAAGATATATTATACAGGAGTGACATCACCGCCCTCCAGATATAAGATATATTATACGGGAGTGACATCACCGCTCTCCAGATATAAGATATATTATACAGGAGTGACATCACCGCTCTCCAGATATAAGATATATTATACAGGAGTGACATCACCGCCCTCCAGATATAAGATATATTATACGGGAGTGACATCACCGCTCTACAGATATAAGATACATTATACGGGAGTGACATCACCGCTCTCCAGATATAAGATATATTATACAGGAGTGACATCACCGCTCTACAGATATAAGATACATTATACGGGAGTGACATCACCGCTCTCCAGATATAAGATATATTATACGGGAGTGACATCACCGCTCTCCAGATATAAGATATATTATACGGGAGTGACATCACCGCTCTCCAGATATAAGATATATTATACGGGAGTGACATCACCGCTCTCCAGATATAAGATATATTATACGGGAGTGACATCACCGCTCTCCAGATATAAGATATATTATACGGGAGTGACATCACCGCTCTCCAGATATAAGATATATTATACGGGAGTGACATCACCGCTCTCCAGATATAAGATATATTATACGGGAGTGACATCACCGCTCTCCAGATATAAGATATATTATACAGGAGTGACATCACCGCTCTCCAGATATAAGATATATTATACAGGAGTGACATCACCGCTCTCCAGATATAAGATATATTATACAGGAGTGACATCACCGCTTTCTAGATATACGATATATTATACAGGAGTGACATCACCGCTCTCCAGATATAAGATATATTATACAGGAGTGACATCACCGCTCTCCAGATATAAGATATTTTATACGGAAGTGACATCACCGCTCTCCAGATATAAGATATATTATACAGGAGTGACATCACCGCTCTCCAGATATAAGATATATTATACGGGAGTGACATCACCGCTCTCCGGATATAAGATATATTATACGGGAGTGACATCACCGCTCTCCGAATATAAGATATATTATACGGGAGTGACATCACCGCTCTCCAGATATAAGATATATTATACGGGAGTGACATCACCGCTCTCCAGATATAAGATATATTATACGGGAGTGACATCACCGCTCTCCAGATATAAGATATATTATACAGGAGTGACATCACCGCTCTCCAGATATAAGATATATTATACGGGAGTGACATCACCGCTCTCCAGATATAAGATATATTATACAGGAGTGACATCACCGCTTTCTAGATAAACGATATATTATACAGTAGTGACATCACCGCTCTCCGGATATAAGATATATTATACGGGAGTGACATCACCGTTCTCCGGATATAAGATATATTATACGGGAGTGACATCACCGCTCTCCAGATATAAGATACATTATACAGGAGTGACATCACCGCTCTCCGAATATAAGATACATTATACGGGAGTGACATCACCGCTCTCCGGATATAAGATACATTATACAGGAGTGACATCACCGCTCTCCGAATATAAGATACATTATACGGGAGTGACATCACCGCTCTCCGGATATAAGATATATTATACGGGAGTGACATCACTGCTCTCCGGATATAAGATATATTATACGTGACATCACCGCTCTCCAGATATAAGATATATTATACGGGAGTGACATCACCGCTCTCCAGATATAAGATATATTATACAGGAGTGACATCACCTCTCTCCAGATATAAGTTATATTATACGGGAGTGACATCACCGCTCTACAGATATAAGATATATTATACGTGACATCACCGCTCTCCAGATATAAGATATATTATACGGGAGTGACATCACCGCTCTCCAGATATAAGATATATTATACGGGAGTGACATCACCGCTCTCCAGATATAAGATATATTATACAGGAGTGACATCACCGCTCTCCAGATATAAGATATATTATACGGGAGTGACATCACCGCTCTCCAGATATAAGATATATTATACAGGAGTGACATCACCGCTTTCTAGATAAACGATATATTATACAGTAGTGACATCACCGCTCTCCAGATATAAGATATATTATACAGGAGTGACATCACCGCTCTCCAGATATAAGTTATATTATACAGGAGTGACATCACCGCTCTCCGGATATAAGATATATTATACAGGAGTGACATCACCGCTTTCTAGATAAACGATATATTATACAGTAGTGACATCACCGCTCTCCAGATATAAGATATATTATACAGGAGTGACATCACCGCTCTCCAGATATAAGTTATATTATACAGGAGTGACATCACCGCTCTCCAGATATAAGATATATTATACAGGAGTGACATCACCGCTTTCTAGATAAACGATATATTATACAGTAGTGACATCACCGCTCTCCAGATATAAGATATATTATACAGGAGTGACATCACCGCTCTCCAGATATAAGTTATATTATACAGGAGTGACATCACCGCTCTCCAGATATAAGATATATTATACAGGAGTGACATCACCGCTCTCCAGATATAAGATACATTATACGGGAGTGACATCACCGCCCTCCAGATATAAGATATATTATACGGGAGTGACATCACCGCTCTCCAGATATAAGATATATTACACGGGAGTGACATCACCGCTCTCCAGATATAAGATATATTATACAGGAGTGACATCACCGCCCTCCAGATATAAGATATATTATACGGGAGTGACATCACCGCTCTCCAGATATAAGATATATTATTCAGGAGTGACATCACCGCTCTCCAGATATAAGATATATTATTCAGGAGTGACATCACCGCTCTCCAGATATAAGATATATTATACAGGAGTGACATCACCGCTTTCTAGATATAAGATATATTATACGGAAGTGACATCACCTCTCTCCAGATATAAGATATATTATACAGGAGTGACATCACCGCTCTCCAGATATAAGATATATTATACAGGAGTGACATCACCGCTCTCCAGATATAAGATATATTATACGGGAGTGACATCACCGCTCTCCAGATATAAGATATATTATACAGGAGTGACATCACCGCTTTCTAGATAAACGATATATTATACAGTAGTGACATCACCGCTCTCCAGATATAAGATATATTATACAGGAGTGACATCACCGCTCTCCAGATATAAGTTATATTATACAGGAGTGACATCACCGCTCTCCGGATATAAGATATATTATACAAGAGTGACATCACCGCTCTCCAGATATAAGATATTTTATACAGGAGTGACATCACCGCTCTCCAGATATAAGATATATTATACGGGAGTGACATCACCGCTCTCCAGATATAAGATATATTATACGGGAGTGACATCACCGCTCTCCAGATATAAGATATATTATACGGGAGTGACATCACCGCTCTCCAGATATAAGATATATTATACAGGAGTGACATCACCGCTCTCCAGATATAAGATATATTATACAGGAGTGACATCACCGCTCTCCAGATATAAGATATTTTATACAGGAGTGACATCACCGCTCTCCAGATATAAGATATATTATACAGGAGTGACATCACCGCTCTCCGAATATAAGATATATTATACGGGAGTGACATCACCGCTCTACAGATATAAGATATATTATACGGGAGTGACATCACCGCTCTCCAGATATAAGATATATTATACAGGAGTGACATCACCGCTCTCCAGATATAAGATATATTATACAGGAGTGACATCACCGCTCTACAGATATAAGATATATTATACAGGAGTGACATCACCGCTCTCCAGATATAAGATATATTATACGGGAGTGACATCACCGCTCTCCAGATATAAGATATATTATACAGGAGTGACATCACCGCTTTCTAGATAAACGATATATTATACAGGAGTGACATCACCGCTCTCCAGATATAAGATATATTATACAGGAGTGACATCACCGCTCTCCAGATATAAGATATATTATACAGGAGTGACATCACCGCTCTCCAGATATAAGATATATTATACAGGAGTGACATCACCGCTCTCCAGATATAAGATATATTATACAGGAGTGACATCACCGCTCTCCAGATATAAGATATATTATACGGGAGTGACATCACCGCTTTCTAGATATACGATATATTATACAGGAGTGACATCACCGCTCTCCAGATATAAGATATATTATACAGGAGTGACATCACCGCTCTCCAGATATAAGATATTTTATACGGAAGTGACATCACCGCTCTCCAGATATAAGATATATTATACAGGAGTGACATCACCGCTCTCCAGATATAAGATATATTATACGGGAGTGACATCACCGCTCTCCGGATATAAGATATATTATACGGGAGTGACATCACCGCTCTCCGAATATAAGATATATTATACGGGAGTGACATCACCGCTCTCCAGATATAAGATATATTATACGGGAGTGACATCACCGCTCTCCAGATATAAGATATATTATACGGGAGTGACATCACCGCTCTCCAGATATAAGATATATTATACGGGAGTGACATCACCGCTCTCCAGATATAAGATATATTATACGGGAGTGACATCACCGCTCTCCAGATATAAGATATATTATACGGGAGTGACATCACCGCTCTCCAGATATAAGATATATTATACGGGAGTGACATCACCGCTCTCCAGATATAAGATATATTATACAGGAGTGACATCACCGCTTTCTAGATAAACGATATATTATACAGTAGTGACATCACCGCTCTCCGGATATAAGATATATTATACGGGAGTGACATCACCGTTCTCCGGATATAAGATATATTATACGGGAATGACATCACCGCTCTCCGGATATAAGATACATTATACGGGAGTGACATCACCGCTCTCCGAATATAAGATACATTATACGGGAGTGACATCACCGCTCTCCGGATATAAGATATATTATACAGGAGTGACATCACCGCTCTACAGATATAAGATATATTATACGTGACATCACCGCTCTCCAGATATAAGATATATTATACGGGAGTGACATCACCGCTCTCCAGATATAAGATATATTATACAGGAGTGACATCACCTCTCTCCAGATATAAGTTATATTATACGGGAGTGACATCACCGCTCTACAGATATAAGATATATTATACGTGACATCACCGCTCTCCAGATATAAGATATATTATACGGGAGTGACATCACCGCTCTCCAGATATAAGATATATTATACGGGAGTGACATCACCGCTCTCCAGATATAAGATATATTATACGGGAGTGACATCACCGCTCTCCAGATATAAGATATATTATACGGGAGTGACATCACCGCTCTCCAGATATAAGATATATTATACGGGAGTGACATCACCGCTCTCCAGATATAAGATATATTATACAGGAGTGACATCACCGCTCTCCAGATATAAGATATATTATACGGGAGTGACATCACCGCTCTCCAGATATAAGATATATTATACAGGAGTGACATCACCGCTCTCCAGATATAAGATACATTATACGGGAGTGACATCACCGCCCTCCAGATATAAGATATATTATACAGGAGTGACATCACCGCTCTCCAGATATAAGATATATTATACGGGAGTGACATCACCGCTCTACAGATATAAGATATATTATACAGGAGTGACATCACCGCTTTCTAGATATAAGATATATTATACAGGAGTGACATCACCGCTTTCTAGATATAAGATATATTATACAGGAGTGACATCACCGCCCTCCAGATATAAGATATATTACACGGGAGTGACATCACCGCTCTCCAGATATAAGATATATTACACGGGAGTGACATCACCGCTCTCCAGATATAAGATATATTATACAGGAGTGACATCACCGCCCTCCAGATATAAGATATATTATACGGGAGTGACATCACCGCTCTCCAGATATAAGATATATTATTCAGGAGTGACATCACCGCTCTCCAGATATAAGATATATTATTCAGGAGTGACATCACCGCTCTCCAGATATAAGATATATTATACAGGAGTGACATCACCGCTTTCTAGATATAAGATATATTATACGGGAGTGACATCACCGCTCTCCAGATATAAGATATATTATACAGGAGTGACATCACCGCTCCCTAGACATAAGATATATTATACGGAAGTGACATCACCTCTCTCCAGATATAAGATATATTATACAGGAGTGACATCACCGCTCTCCAGATATAAGATATATTATACAGGAGTGACATCACCGCTCTACAGATATAAGATATATTATACGGGAGTGACATCACCGCTCTCCAGATATAAGATATATTATACGGGAGTGACATCACCGCTCTCCAGATATAAGATATATTATACAGGAGTGACATCACCGCTTTCTAGATAAACGATATATTATACAGTAGTGACATCACCGCTCTCCAGATATAAGATATATTATACAGGAGTGACATCACCGCTCTCCAGATATAAGTTATATTATACAGGAGTGACATCACCGCTCTCCGGATATAAGATATATTATACAAGAGTGACATCACCGCTCTCCAGATATAAGATATTTTATACAGGAGTGACATCACCGCTCTCCAGATATAAGATATATTATACGGGAGTGACATCACCGCTCTCCAGATATAAGATATATTATACGGGAGTGACATCACCGCTCTCCAGATATAAGATATATTATACAGGAGTGACATCACCGCTCTCCAGATATAAGATATATTATACAGGAGTGACATCACCGCTCTACAGATATAAGATATATTATACGGGAGTGACATCACCGCTCTCCAGATATAAGATATATTATACGGGAGTGACATCACCGCTCTCCAGATATAAGATATATTATACAGGAGTGACATCACCGCTCTACAGATATAAGATATATTATTCAGGAGTGACATCACCGCTCTCCAGATATAAGATATATTATTCAGGAGTGACATCACCGCTCTCCAGATATAAGATATATTATACAGGAGTGACATCACCGCTCCCTAGACATAAGATATATTATACGGAAGTGACATCACCTCTCTCCAGATATAAGATATATTATACGGGAGTGACATCACCGCTCTCCAGATATAAGATATATTATTCAGGAGTGACATCACCGCTCTCCAGATATAAGATATATTATTCAGGAGTGACATCACCGCTCTCCAGATATAAGATATATTATACAGGAGTGACATCACCGCTCCCTAGACATAAGATATATTATACGGAAGTGACATCACCTCTCTCCAGATATAAGATATATTATACAGGAGTGACATCACCGCTCTCCAGATATAAGATATATTATACGGAAGTGACATCACCTCTCTCCAGATATAAGATATATTATACGGGAGTGACATCACCGCTCTCCAGATATAAGATATATTATACGGGAGTGACATCACCGCTCTCCAGATATAAGATATATTATACGGGAGTGACATCACCGCTCTCCAGATATAAGATATATTATACGGGAGTGACATCACCGCTCTCCAGATATAAGATATATTATACGGGAGTGACATCACCGCTCTCCAGATATAAGATATATTATACAGGAGTGACATCACCGCTCTCCAGATATAAGATATATTATACGGGAGTGACATCACCGCTCTCCGGATATAAGATATATTATACGGGAGTGACATCACCGCTCTCCAGATATAAGATATATTATACGGGAGTGACATCACCGCTCTCCGGATATAAGATATATTATACGGGAGTGACATCACCGCTCTCCAGATATAAGATATATTATACGGGAGTGACATCACCGCTCTACAGATATAAGATATATTATACGGGAGTGACATCACCGCTCTCCAGATATAAGATATATTATACAGGAGTGACATCACCGCTCTCCAGATATAAGATATATTATACGGGTGTGACATCACCGCTCTCCAGATATAAGATATATTATACGGGAGTGACATCACCGCTCTCCAGATATAAGATATATTATACGGGAGTGACATCACCGCTCTCCAGATATAAGATATATTATACAGGAGTGACATCACCGCTCTCCAGATATAAGATATATTATACAGGAGTGACATCACCGCTCTCCGGATATAAGATATATTATACGGGAGTGACATCACCGCTCTACAGATATAAGATATATTATACGGGAGTGACATCACCGCTCTACAGATATAAGATATATTATACGGGAGTGACATCACCGTTCTCCGGATATAAGATATATTATACGGGAGTGACATCACCGCTCTACAGATATAAGATATATTATACAGGAGTGACATCACCGCTCTACAGATATAAGATATATTATACAGGAGTGACATCACCGCTCTCCGGATATAAGATACATTATACAGGAGTGACATCACCGCTCTCCGAATATAAGATACATTATACGGGAGTGACATCACCGCTCTCCGGATATAAGATATATTATACGTGACATCACCGCTCTCCAGATATAAGATATATTATACAGGAGTGACATCACTGCTCTCCGGATATAAGATATATTATACGTGACATCACCGCTCTCCAGATATAAGATATATTATACAGGAGTGACATCACCGCCCTCCAGATATAAGATATATTATACGGGAGTGACATCACCGCTCTCCAGATATAAGACATATTATACGGGAGTGACATCACCGCTCTCCAGATATAAGATATATTATACAGGAGTGACATCACCGCCCTCCAGATATAAGATATATTATACGGGAGTGACATCACCGCTCTCCAGATATAAGACATATTATACAGGAGTGACATCACCGCTCTCCAGATATAAGATATATTATACAGGAGTGACATCACCGCTCTACAGATATAAGATATATTATACGGGAGTGACATCACCGCTCTCCAGATATAAGATATATTATACGGGAGTGACATCACCGCCCTCCAGATATAAGATATATTATACGGGAGTGACATCACCACCCACCAGATATAAGATATATTATACGGGAGTGACATCACCGCTCTACAGATATAAGATACATTATACGGGAGTGACATCACCGCTCTCCAGATATAAGATATATTATACGGGAGTGACATCACCGCTCTCCAGATATAAGATATATTATACGGGAGTGACATCACTGCTCTCCAGATATAAGATATATTATACAGGAGTGACATCACCGCTCTCCAGATATAAGATATATTATACAGGAGTGACATCACCGCTCTCCAGATATAAGATATATTATACAGGAGTGACATCATCGCCCTCCAGAAATAAGATATATTATACGGGAGTGACATCACCGCTCTCCAGATATAAGATATATTATACGGGAGTGACATCACTGCTCTCCAGATATAAGATATATTATACGGGAGTGACATCACCGCTTTCCAGATATAAGATATATTATACAGGAGTGACATCACCGCTCTCCAGATATAAGATATATTATACAGGAGTGACATCACCGCTCTCCAGATATAAGATATATTATACAGGAGTGACATCATCGCCCTCCAGAAATAAGATATATTATACGGGAGTGACATCACCGCTCTCCAGATATAAGATATATTATTCAGGAGTGACATCACCGCTCTCCAGATATAAGATATATTATTCAGGAGTGACATCACCGCTCTCCAGATATAAGATATATTATACGGGAGTGACATCACCGCTCTCCAGATATAAGATATATTATACGGGAGTGACATCACCGCTCTCCAGATATAAGATATATTATACGGGAGTGACATCACCGCTTTCCAGATATAAGATATATTATACAGGAGTGACATCACCGCTCTCCAGATATAAGATATATTATACAGGAGTGACATCACCGCTCTCCAGATATAAGATATATTATACAGGAGTGACATCATCGCCCTCCAGAAATAAGATATATTATACGGGAGTGACATCACCGCTCTCCAGATATAAGATATATTATTCAGGAGTGACATCACCGCTCTCCAGATATAAGATATATTATTCAGGAGTGACATCACCGCTCTCCAGATATAAGATATATTATACGGGAGTGACATCACCGCTCTCCAGATATAAGATATATTATACGGGAGTGACATCACCGCTCTCCAGATATAAGATATATTATACGGGAGTGACATCGCCGCTCTCCAGATATAAGATATATTATACGGGAGTGACATCACCGCTCTACAGATATAAGATATATTATACAGGAGTGACATCACCGCTCTCCAGATATAAGATATATTATACGGGAGTGACATCGCCGCTCTCCAGATATAAGATATATTATACAGGAGTGACATCACCGCTCTACAGATATAAGATATATTATACAGGAGTGACATCACCGCTCTCCAGATATAAGATATATTATACAAAGTGACATCACCGCTCTCCGAATATAAGATATATTATACGGGAGTGACATCACCGCTCTCCAGATATAAGATATATTATACAAAGTGACATCACCGCTCTCCGAATATAAGATATATTATACGGGAGTGACATCACCGCTCTACAGATATAAGATATATTATACGGGAGTGACATCACCGCTCTCCAGATATAAGATATATTATACGGGAGTGACATCACCGCTCTCCAGATATAAGATATATTATACAGGAGTGACATCACCGCTCTACAGATATAAGATATATTATTCAGGAGTGACATCACCGCTCTCCAGATATAAGATATATTATTCAGGAGTGACATCACCGCTCTCCAGATATAAGATATATTATACAGGAGTGACATCACCGCTCCCTAGACATAAGATATATTATACGGAAGTGACATCACCTCTCTCCAGATATAAGATATATTACACGGGAGTGACATCACCGCTCTCCAGATATAAGATATATTATACGGGAGTGACATCACCGCTCTCCAGATATAAGATATATTATACGGGAGTGACATCACCGCTCTCCAGATATAAGATATATTATTCAGGAGTGACATCACCGCTCTCCAGATATAAGATATATTATTCAGGAGTGACATCACCGCTCTCCAGATATAAGATATATTAAACAGGAGTGACATCACCGCTCTCCAGATATAAGATATATTATACAGGAGTGACATCACCGCTCCCTAGACATAAGATATATTATACGGAAGTGACATCACCTCTCTCCAGATATAAGATATATTATACAGGAGTGACATCACCGCTCTACAGACATAAGATATATTATACGGAAGTGACATCACCTCTCTCCAGATATAAGATATATTATACGGGAGTGACATCACCGCTCTCCAGATATAAGATATATTATACGGGAGTGACATCACCGCTCTCCAGATATAAGATATATTATACGGGAGTGACATCACCGCTCTCCAGATATAAGATATATTATACAGGAGTGACATCACCGCTCTCCAGATATAAGATACATTATACGGGAGTGACATCACCGCTCTACAGATATAAGATATATTATACAGGAGTGACATCACCGCTTTCTAGATATAAGATACATTATACAGGAGTGACATCACCGCCCTCCAGATATAAGATATATTATACGGGAGTGACATCACCGCTCTCCAGATATAAGATATATTACACGGGAGTGACATCACCGCTCTCCAGATATAAGATATATTATACAGGAGTGACATCACCGCTCTCCAGATATAAGATATATTATACGGGAGTGACATCACCGCCCTCCAGATATAAGATATATTATACGGGAGTGACATCACCGCTTTCCAGATATAAGATATATTATTCAGGAGTGACATCACCGCTCTCCAGATATAAGATATATTATTCAGGAGTGACATCACCGCTCTCCAGATATAAGATATATTATACAGGAGTGACATCACCGCTTTCTAGATATAAGATATATTATACGGGAGTGACATCACCGCTCCCTAGACATAAGATATATTATACGGAAGTGACATCACCTCTCTCCAGATATAAGATATATTATACGGGAGTGACATCACCGCTCTCCAGATATAAGATATATTATACGGGAGTGACATCACCGCTCTCCAGGTATAAGATATATTATACGGGAGTGACATCACCGCTCTCCAGATATAAGATATATTATACAGGAGTGACATCACCGCTTTCTAGATAAACGATATATTATACAGGAGTGACATCACCGCTCTCCAGATATAAGATATATTATACAGGAGTGACATCACCTCTCTCCAGATATAAGATATATTATACAGGAGTGACATCACCGCTCTCCAGATATAAGATATATTATACGGGAGTGACATCACCGCTCTCCAGATATAAGATATATTATACGGGAGTGACATCACCGCTCTCCAGATATAAGATATATTATACGGGAGTGACATCACCGCTCTCCAGATATAAGATATATTATACGGGAGTGACATCACCGCTCTCCAGATATAAGATATATTATACAGGAGTGACATCACCGCTCTCCAGATATAAGATATATTATACGGGAGTGACATCACCGCTCTCCGGATATAAGATATATTATACGGGAGTGACATCACCGCTCTCCAGATATAAGATATATTATACGGGAGTGACATCACCGCTCTACAGATATAAGATATATTATACGGGAGTGACATCACCGCTCTCCAGATATAAGATATATTATACAGGAGTGACATCACCGCTCTCCAGATATAAGATATATTATACGGGTGTGACATCACCGCTCTCCAGATATAAGATATATTATACGGGAGTGACATCACCGCTCTCCAGATATAAGATATATTATACGGGAGTGACATCACCGCTCTCCAGATATAAGATATATTATACGGGAGTGACATCACCGCTCTCCAGATATAAGATATATTATACAGGAGTGACATCACCGCTCTCCAGATATAAGATATATTATACGGGAGTGACATCACCGCTCTCCAGATATAAGATATATTATACGGGAGTGACATCACCGCTCTCCAGATATAAGATATATTATACAGGAGTGACATCACCGCTCTCCAGATATAAGATATATTATACGGGAGTGACATCACCGCTCTCCAGATATAAGATATATTATACGGGAGTGACATCACCGCTCTCCAGATATAAGATATATTATACAGGAGTGACATCACCGCTCTCCAGATATAAGATATATTATACGGGAGTGACATCACCGCTCTACAGATATAAGATATATTATACAGGAGTGACATCACCGCTCTACAGATATAAGATATATTATACAGGAGTGACATCACCACTCTCCAGATATAATATATATTATACAGGAGTGACATCACCGCTCTACAGATATAAGATACATTATACAGGAGTGACATCACCGCTCTACAGATATAAGATACATTATACAGGAGTGACATCACCGCTCTCCGAATATAAGATATATTATACGGGAGTGACATCACCGCTCTCCGGATATAAGATATATTATACGGGAGTGACATCACTGCTCTCCGGATATAAGATATATTATACGTGACATCACCGCTCTCCAGATATAAGATATATTATACGGGAGTGACATCACCTCTCTCCAGATATAAGATATATTATACAGGAGTGACATCACCGCCCTCCAGATATAAGATATATTATACGGGAGTGACATCACCGCTCTCCAGATATAAGACATATTATACAGGAGTGACATCACCGCTCTCCAGATATAAGATATATTATACAGGAGTGACATCACTGCCCTCCAGATATAAGATATATTATACGGGAGTGACATCACCGCTCTCCAGATATAAGACATATTATACAGGAGTGACATCACCGCTCTCCAGATATAAGATATATTATACAGGAGTGACATCACCGCTCTACAGATATAAGATATATTATACAGGAGTGACATCACCGCTCTCCAGATATAAGATATATTATACGGGAGTGACATCACCGCCCTCCAGATATAAGATATATTATACGGGAGTGACATCACCGCCCTCCAGATATAAGATATATTATACAGGAGTGACATCACCGCCCTCCAGATATAAGATATATTATACGGGAGTGACATCACCGCCCTCCAGATATAAGATATATTATACAGGAGTGACATCACCGCTCTACAGATATAAGATATATTATACAGGAGTGACATCACCGCCCTCCAGATATAAGATATATTATACGGGAGTGACATCACCGCCCTCCAGATATAAGATATATTATACGGGAGTGACATCACCGCTCTCCAGATATAAGATACATTATACGGGAGTGACATCACCGCTCTCCAGATATAAGATATATTATACGGGAGTGACATCACCGCTCTACAGATATAAGATACATTATACGGGAGTGACATCACCGCTCTCCAGATATAAGATATATTATACGGGAGTGACATCACCGCTCTCCAGATATAAGATATATTATACGGGAGTGACATCATCGCCCTCCAGAAATAAGATATATTATACGGGAGTGACATCACCGCTCTCCAGATATAAGATATATTATTCAGGAGTGACATCACCGCTCTCCAGATATAAGATATATTATTCAGGAGTGACATCACCGCTCTCCAGATATAAGATATATTATTCAGGAGTGACATCACCGCTCTCCAGATATAAGATATATTATACAGGAGTGACATCACCGCTCTCCAGATATAAGATATATTATACGGGAGTGACATCACCGCTCCCTAGACATAAGATATATTATACGGAAGTGACATCACCTCTCTCCAGATATAAGTTATATTAAACGGGAGTGACATCACCGCTCTCCAGATATAAGATATATTATACGGGAGTGACATCACCGCTCTCCAGATATAAGATATATTATACAGGAGTGACATCACCGCTCTCCAGATATAAGATATATTATACAGGAGTGACATCACCGCTCTACAGATATAAGATATAGTATACAGGAGTGACATCACCGCTCTCCAGATATAAGATATATTATACGGGAGTGACATCACCGCCCTCCAGATATAAGATATATTATACAGGAGTGACATCACCGCTCTCCAGATATAAGTTATATTATACGGGAGTGACATCACCGCTCTCCAGATATAAGTTATATTATACGGGAGTGACATCACCGCTCTCCAGATATAAGATATATTATACAGGAGTGACATCACCGCTCTCCAGATATAAGATATAGTATACAGGAGTGACATCACCGCTCTCCAGATATAAGTTATATTATACGGGAGTGACATCACCGCTCTCCAGATATAAGATATATTATACAGGAGTGACATCACCGCTCTCCAGATATAAGTTATATTATACGGGAGTGACATCACCGCTCTACAGATATAAGATATATTATACGTGACATCACCGCTCTCCAGATATAAGATATATTATACGGGAGTGACATCACCTCTCTCCAGATATAAGATATATTATACGGGAGTGACATCACCGCTCTCCAGATATAAGATATATTATACGGGAGTGACATCACCGCTCTCCAGATATAAGATATATTATACGGGAGTGACATCACCGCTCTACAGATATAAGATATATTATACAGGAGTGACATCACCGCTCTCCAGATATAAGATATATTATACAGGAGTGACATCGCCGCTCTCCAGATATAAGATATATTATACAGGAGTGACATCACCGCTCTACAGATATAAGATATATTATACAGGAGTGACATCACCGCTCTCCAGATATAAGATATATTATACAGGAGTGACATCACCGCTCTCCAGATATAAGATATATTATACAGGAGTGACATCACCGCCCTCCAGATATAAGATATATTATACAGGAGTGACATCACCGCTCTCCAGATATAAGATATATTATACAAAGTGACATCACCGCTCTCCGAATATAAGATACATTATACGGGAGTGACATCACCGCTCTCCAGATATAAGATATATTATACAGGAGTGACATCACCGCTCTCCAGATATAAGATATATTATACAGGAGTGACATCACCGCTCTCCAGATATAAGATATATTATACGTGACATCACCGCTCTCCAGATATAAGATATATTATACGGGAGTGACATCACCGCCCTCCAGATATAAGATATATTATACGGGAGTGACATCACCGCTCTCCAGATATAAGATATATTATACGGGAGTGACATCACCGCTCTCCAGATATAAGATATATTATACGGGAGTGACATCACCGCTCTACAGATATAAGATATATTATACGGGAGTGACATCACCGCTCTCCAGATATAAGATATATTATACGGGAGTGACATCACCGCTCTCCAGATATAAGATATATTATACGGGAGTGACATCACCGCTCTCCAGATATAAGATATATTATACGGGAGTGACATCACCGCTCTCCGGATATAAGATATATTATACGGGAGTGACATCACCGCTCTACAGATATAAGATATATTATACGGGAGTGACATCACCGCTCTCCAGATATAAGATATATTATACAGGAGTGACATCACCGCTCTCCAGATATAAGATATATTATACAGGAGTGACATCACCGCTCTCCAGATATAAGATATATTATACGGGAGTGACATCACCGCTCTACAGATATAAGATATATTATACAGGAGTGACATCACCGCCCTCCAGATATAAGATATATTATACAGGAGTGACATCACCGCCCTCCAGATATAAGATATATTATACAGGAGTGACATCGCCGCTCTCCAGATATAAGATATATTATACAGGAGTGACATCACCGCCCTCCAGATATAAGATATATTATACGGGAGTGACATCACCGCTCTCCAGATATAAGATATATTATACAGGAGTGACATCACCGCTCTCCAGATATAAGATATATTATACAGGAGTGACATCACCGCTCCCTAGACATAAGATATATTATACGGAAGTGACATCACCTCTCTCCAGATATAAGATATATTACACGGGAGTGACATCACCGCCCTCCAGATATAAGATATATTATACGGGAGTGACATCACCGCTCTCCAGATATAAGATATATTATTCAGGAGTGACATCACCGCTCTCCAGATATAAGATATATTATTCAGGAGTGACATCACCGCTCTCCAGATATAAGATATATTATACAGGAGTGACATCACCGCTCTCCAGATATAAGATATATTATACAGGAGTGACATCACCGCTCCCTAGACATAAGATATATTATACGGAAGTGACATCACCTCTCTCCAGATATAAGATATATTATACAGGAGTGACATCACCGCCCTCCAGATATAAGATATATTATACGGGAGTGACATCACCGCTCTACAGATATAAGATATAGTATACAGGAGTGACATCACCGCTCTCCAGATATAAGATATATTATACGGGAGTGACATCACCGCTCTCCAGATATAAGATATATTATACGGGAGTGACATCACCGCTCTCCACATATAAGATATATTATACGGGAGTGACATCACCGCTCTCCAGATATAAGATATATTATACGGGAGTGACATCACCGCTCTCCAGATATAAGATATATTATACAGGAGTGACATCACCGCTCTCCAGATATAAGTTATATTATACGGGAGTGACATCACCGCTCTACAGATATAAGATATATTATACGTGACATCACCGCTCTCCAGATATAAGATATATTATACGGGAGTGACATCACCTCTCTCCAGATATAAGATATATTATACAGGAGTGACATCACCGCTCTCCAGATATAAGATATATTATACGGGAGTGACATCACCGCTCTCCAGATATAAGATATATTATACGGGAGTGACATCACCGCTCTCCAGATATAAGATATATTATACGGGAGTGACATCGCCGCTCTCCAGATATAAGATATATTATACAGGAGTGACATCACCGCTCTCCAGATATAAGATATATTATACGGGAGTGACATCACCGCTCTACAGATATAAGATATATTATACAGGAGTGACATCACCGCTCTCCAGATATAAGATATATTATACAGGAGTGACATCACCGCTCTCCAGATATAAGATATATTATACAGGAGTGACATCACCGCTCTCCAGATATAAGATATATTATACAGGAGTTACATCACCGCCCTCCAGATATAAGATATATTATACAGGAGTGACATCACCGCTCTCCAGATATAAGATATATTATACGTGACATCACCGCTCTCCAGATATAAGATATATTATACGGGAGTGACATCACCGCCCTCCAGATATAAGATATATTATACGGGAGTGACATCACCGCTCTCCAGATATAAGATATATTATACGGAAGTGACATCACCGCTCTCCAGATATAAGATATATTATACGGGAGTGACATCACCGCTCTCCAGATATAAGATATATTATACAGGAGTGACATCACCGCTCTCCAGATATAAGATATATTATACAGGAGTGACATCACCGCTCTCCAGATATAAGATATATTATACGGGAGTGACATCACCGCTCTACAGATATAAGATATATTATACAGGAGTGACATCACCGCTCTCCAGATATAAGATATATTATACAGGAGTGACATCACCGCTCTACAGATATAAGATATATTATACGGGAGTGACATCACCGCTCTCCAGATATAAGATATATTATACGGGAGTGACATCACCGCTCTACAGATATAAGATACATTATACAGGAGTGACATCACCGCTCTCCAGATATAAGATATATTATACGGGACTGACATCACCGCTCTCCAGATATAAGATATATTATACGGGAGTGACATCACCGCTCTCCAGATATAAGATATATTATACAGGAGTGACATCACCGCTCTACAGATATAAGATATATTATACAGGAGTGACATCACCGCTTTCTAGATATAAGATATATTATACAGGAGTGACATCACCGCCCTCCAGATATAAGATATATTATACAGGAGTGACATCACCGCTCTCCAGATATAAGATATATTACACGGGAGTGACATCACCGCTCTCCAGATATAAGATATATTATACGGGAGTGACATCACCGCTCTCCAGATATAAGATATATTATACAGGAGTGACATCACCGCTTTCTAGATATAAGATATATTATTCAGGAGTGACATCACCGCTCTCCAGATATAAGATATATTATACAGGAGTGACATCACCGCTTTCTAGATATAAGATATATTATACGGGAGTGACATCACCGCTCTCCAGATATAAGATATATTATACAGGAGTGACATCACCGCTCCCTAGATATAAGATATATTATACGGAAGTGACATCACCGCTCTCCAGATATAAGATACATTAGACAGGAGTGACATCACCGCTCTCCAGATATAAGATATATTATACAAGAGTGACATCACCGCTCTACAGATATAAGATATATTATACAGGAGTGACATCACCGCCCTCCAGATATAAGATATATTATAGGAGTGACATCACCGCTCTCCAGATATAAGATATATTATACAAGAGTGACATCACCGCTCTCCAGATATAAGATATATTATACAAGAGTGACATCACCGCTCTCCAGATATAAGATATATTATACAAGAGTGACATCACCGCTCTCCAGATATAAGATATATTATAGGAGTGACATCACCGCTCTCCAGATATAAGATATATTATACAAGAGTGACATCACCGCTCTCCAGATATAAGATATATTATACAAGAGTGACATCACCGCTCTCCAGATATAAGATATATTATACAGGAGTGACATCACCGCTCTCCAGATATAAGATATATTATACAAGAGTGACATCACTGCTCTCCAGATAAAAGATATATTATACAAGAGTGACATCACCGCTCTCCAGATATAAGATATATTATAGGAGTGACATCACCGCTCTCCAGATATAAGATATATTATACAAGAGTGACATCACCGCTCTCCAGATATAAGATATATTATACAAGAGTGACATCAACGCTCTCCAGATATAAGATATATTATACGGGAGTGACATCACCGCTCTCCAGATATAAGATATATATGTATATCTATATAAGGCGTATATTCTACCCTTGTCAAGATTTTTTGCTTCCTGTCCATAGACATGTATGTAGTTGTCCTCACAGTTCCTTGGGCATCCCATGTATCCCTCAAACCCATCCAAGTTCATTACCCTTTAATAAAAAATGAAAAACAAGCCTAAAGACTGGTTACTGTCTCAATGTGCAAGCGTGGAGGAAGAAGATACATGTTGCCTGGCTGTGAAGGACTGTAGGGGGGCCCAAACACTGAGCGACTCCTAAGGGGGTAGTGCTACAGATACATTTATCGATGTATAAAAGCAAATGTTAAACTCACATACACAACATGTAGACACATGTATAGTATAGTATAGTAAGATCAATGCGAAATGATAAAATAGGTGACAGTTCGTTATAAGGTGCTTGATACAGGGGTTGATGGTGACTTCACATTCCAGTGGTGTGTCGATAAATAGTAAAAATACGGACTCACCAGATGCGTATCTTTAAATACGCATATAATCAGTAAAACCAGAGGTCCCCCTGTCAGGGCTCCCAGGTATGACCAGAGGTGTGTGACTGACGCAGGGAAACGCAGACTTCAGATATGTGATAAACAATATAATTTATTAACACTAACAATACAAACATAAACGCAGTGCAATACTAAACATAATACAGTGCAAACAAACCCAACCAACCACCCACAGATAACAGTACATACAAGCAAGCGTCGTCAGGCAGGCCGGGTCAATATCAATTGGGCAGGTAGGTACAGGGGGAGCAAGCGGAGAATGGTCGGGGTCACAGGCCAGGTTCAGCAGGTAGCAAGCAGCGTAGTACAGAGGGTCAGGCAGAGGGATGGTCAGGGTCACAAGCCAGGGATCAGAACAGGTAGCAAGCAGCGTAGTACAGAGGGATGGTCAGGAGCGAGCCGGGATCAGAGCAGGAGAAGTCAGCAGCAGTTCAGATCAGGAAGGGTCAGCAAAGGAACAGAAGCAGGATGCAGGACAGATACAGGGCCCAGGACAAACACAACACCAAGGCAGAGTCTGTGGGTCTGGCCATCCCTTAAATACCCCAGCATAATCAGTTCCAGGTGTTAGCTGGCTGCAAAGTTGAGTCTCTGATTGCTGGGAGCACCCGCTGGCCAGCCCTGGTACTGCAGCTCATAAGGCAGCTGAGTCCCACTATTGCTGGCCAGTCCATTCCTGACACCCCCTCTCAGGATGGGATGGTTGAGTTGGGCCGTACAAAAGTACTACACTATGGGCCGTTTGTTGGTTGGCTCCCTAGCGAGCCAATGTTCACTTCCAGAGCCCAGCATTTGATGGTACAGGAGCTGTACTTGTGGCACCAATCCAGAGGAGGGAGCTGTTACCTGACAAGCGTCCGCCCTCCATTAAGGAGGCCTCTGCCTGAATTTCCATCTGCACAGACCTAGGGAGACGTTCCTGCAGCTGCCTACCAGCCAGAGGGAGGAGAGTCCGTTAAGACGGCCCAACTCATCCATCCCATCCCGAGAGGGGGTCCTCTGGTTTTACTGATTATATGCGTATTTAAAGATACGCATCTGGTGAGTGCTTTTTTTTCTATTTATCGACACACCACTGGAATGTGAAGTCACCATCAACCCCTGTATCAAGCACCTTATTACGAACTGTCACCTATTTTATCATTTATTATTGATCTTACTATACTTTTAGCGCTGCACTTTTATATACTTGGATTTTACGAGGTTTTATTTGGTTACCTTTTATGTGCAATAGCTGCTATGCTATAGAGCGCTCACTGATTTTATATATAATGCAGACACAGAAACAAGACCAAATGTCTCCAGATCAACAATGCATGTCCAATGATAGTGGAAGACCCTTTTAGCATCTGATAAGACTTACATGTTTCGAGGGGCAACCCCTCTTCTTCAAAGCTCTGAAAAAGAGATATTGTTCTATGTACAATCCCTGTTTTATTGATTGCATGGAATATTCTCATTTTCTGAGATTGTGGATTTGGGGTTTTCATGAGCTGTAAGCCATAATCATCACAATGATGACAAATCACGGCTTGAACTATCTTGCTTTGCATGTAATGAATCTCATATATTAGTTTCACCTTTTAACCACTTGCCACTGTACATATAAGGCGGCAGGGCGGCACTCGCAGGCAAAACCACGTTTTAAAACGTGTGTTTTGTAAACAAATAGGGGGCGCGAGCGAGGCGCCCCGCCGCCCTATCTGTCCCGCCGATCACCACCGCAAATGTCAGTAGCCGGGTCACAGCTGGTCCTTAGCGGCTGTTTCCCAGCGATCGGCAGCAGTGACAGAGAGCACAGCTGCAGTAGCTGTGCTGTCTGTCACTTCCCTGTCAGCTCGAGGATGAGCTGATCGAGAAAGAACAGTTTCTCTTTCTCGATCAGCCTTGTCCTGCCCAGTACACACCCCGCCCCCTAGTAAAACACTCTTTATCTAATAAAGTTAACCCCTTCCTCCCCAGTGCCATTAGTACAGTGTCAGTTTTTTTTTTTTGCACTGATCACTGTATTAGTGTTTTTGGGGATGTCAGTGACGCCAAGTCAGTACCCCCCAATGTCAGAATGTCCGCGGCAGTCCCGCAGTCCCGCCATAAGTCGTTGGCCGCTGCCATAAGTCCCTGATCGCCGCCATAATTCGCTGATCGCCGCCATTATTAGTATAAAAAAAAACCCCTAAAAATCCCAGTATCTTTCCTGCCATTTGTAAACGCTATAACTTTCACGTAAACCAATTAATTTACACGTATTGGGGTTTTTTTTTAGCAAAGACATGTCGCAGAATGCATTTTGGCAGAAATTTATGACTAAATTTAATTTTTGCATTTTTTTTTACTGGACATGTTTTATAGCAAAAAGTCCAAAATATTGTTTTTTTTTCCTCACAATTGTCAGACTTTTTTTTTTATAACACAAAAAATAAAAACCGCACAGGCGATCTAATACCACCGAAAGAAAGCTCAATTTGTGGGGAAAAAAAGGATGTAAATTTCATTTATGTACCATATTGCATGACCGTGCAATTGTCTGTTAAACTAGCGCAGCGCTGTATAGCAGAAAAATGGCGTAAATTGCAGTATTTATACCATAGTTTGTAGACGCTATAACTTCCACACAAAGCAATCAATATACACTTATTGGGATTTTTTTTACCAAAAACATGGAGCAGAATACATTTTGGCCTAAATTTATAACCAACTTTGAGTTTACTATATATTTTTTATAGCTGAAAGTAAAATATTGTTTTTCTTCAAAATTTTTGGCCTTTTTTTGTTTATAGCGTGAAAAATAAAAAGCGCACAGGTGATCAAATACCACCGAAAGAAAGCTCTATTTGTGTGAAAAAAAGGACGTAAGTTTTGTTTGGGTGCAGCATTGCATGACCGCGCAATTATCAGTTGAATTAGTGCAGCGTCGAGTAGCAAAAAGAGGCGTGGTCATTAAGGGGGGTAAATCCTCTGGAGCTCAAGTGGTTAAGTTGCATTAATGAAATAAATGAACTTTTGCACCATATTCTAATTTTTTGAGCTTCACCTGTATTGTATGTTGAAATGCGTTTTTATTACAACATATATGAAAAATATTTTTAAAAATACATTTCAAATATGTTAAAATCACTTTTTTATATGTTAAAAAAAAATCTGAAGAATATATTTAAAAAATTTATATTTTTAAAAGTATACATTTTTGAAATATATTCTTCAGATTTTTTAAAGTCATTTTAACATCTATTTTTACATCTATTTGTAAATGCATTCCAAAAGTGTAGATTTGTATTTTTAAAGACATAAGGTATATTTAAAATGTATTTTAAAAAATATTTTTCATATATTTTGTAATAAAAATGCATATGCGTTTCAACATACAGTATACACACTTTCATCCGGAGACAGAAATCAGTCCTGGAGCGTTGGTTTTGTTATTGATTGAGGGGATTAGAACTTGGATTGGGTAAGGGGTGTATAGGATGCCCAAAGGAACCGAAATCTGAGGACAAACTTCCTGAACTCTTCACAGCTTCTCTTCTCTGATGCAGTCTCTGTTGGAGTGCTGGCCAGCAGCTCCTAGATGTACCACCCCAGATATTAGATGAACTCCTCTTCACCCAGCAATCTGGAGACTTTCTTCCTGAGCAGGGGATCTGGATCCTGTTCCTCTAATTGAGGTGAACAGTCTCTAGTAGAGGGCTAATCTGGTTTCCCACCAGAGTGCTCCTTCCCCTATCCACCCATGGGGTGTAGGTGTACTCAGTCAGATTCTCTCCTGTACCGCTTGAGGGTTGGCTGCTGCTACCAGGCGTATTAGCTGGGCTGCTCCATCCCTGCAATACAGGTGATCCTTGCTCAGGGGGCCAGTGAGTCCCAAGTTTTCCTCCTTTCCAGCTCCAGGCTCACAGGCAGGCCCCATCTCACTAGGCCTTCTGGCAGCCTTCCTCCTCCAGCCTCACATCCTCCTCCAACTATCTACATCTCTTCATCCACCGCACTCCTACTACTGAGCAGGCTCCAACACTTTTAAGGAAGTCCCAGCCCCTTGCCTAGCCTTCTGTTGGGGATTGGCTGAGATCCCTCAAGAGTGCAGCCAGCCACTCCTCAGATCCACCCACTGCCTCCAAGGCTGCCCTCCAAAAGCCTCAGAGCAGGGGGAAATTCCAGAGGGGCTGGCCTGCAGAGTCTATCTGCCTTGACCACAATTTGAACCCTCTGGCTATTACACCTGAGCTGCTGACAGCTCCTGACTAACCAATAGAGTCTAGCGCCCCCTAGCTGTACTAAGAGGGTGCTACATAAAAAAGGGCTAAAACCCATTTAACCCTTTAACCCTTCATGCTTGAGTGCAGCATATGGTTGCATTGCACACTGCATATTATGATCTCTCCATAACAACCTCTCCTATTAAAATATGCAGATTTCTGAGTCATTTCACACTTTCTCCTACAAAGAAAATACTCCTCGTTCCACATAATGATTATGATGAGCCTGACCCATTCTTTACTATTCTCATTTTGTGTCACCAGCAGAAGGTCAGGGAAGGGGCAAACCAAGAACAGAGTGGACCTCAGAGACAGTGAAAGAGAGAAAGACAAAGACAATGAGGAGGGCGAAGAGTGTACAATGAGACTCCCTAGATGAACAGAGACCCATAGAACTCACTCTATCTATCTATCTATCTATCTGTCTATCTATCTATCTATCTATCTATCTATCTATCTATCTATCTATCTATCTATCCATCTATCCATCTATTATCTATCTATCTATCTATCTATCTATCTATCTATCTATCTATCTATCATTCTATCTATCTATCTATCTATCTATCTATCTATCTATCTATCTATTATCTATCTATCTATCTATCTATCTATCTATCTATCTATCTATCTATCTATTATCTATCTATCTATCTATCTATCTATCTATTACAGCGGTTCTCAACCTGGGGGTCGCGACCCCTTTGGGGGTCGAACGACCATTTCCCAGGGGTCGCCTAAGACCATCGGAAAACACATATTTCCGATGGTCTTAGGAACCGAGACACCGCTGCAGTCTCCGGCGATGTGTGGGCGGGATGATACGCTGCTGTCACCTGGCCACACCTCCGGGATCGCTCAGCAGCTCCGCCTCCTCGCCGCTGATTGGCCACCGGAACTGTAGCTCAGGAGAGGCACACAGGCGGCCAATCACCGGCGAGGAGGTGGAGCTTGGAGAGGAGGAGCCGAGCTGCAGCGCGCGTACATCAAAGAAGACCGAGGGAGCTGCCGGAGCGAGTGAAGAGGAGAGCGGCCAGAGAAGGAAGACAGCTGACAGGTAAGTGAGAGAGCGAGCCCAGGCTGGAGCAGGGGTCAGCAAAGTAAGTATCATTGGTGTCAGTGGGAGGAATAGTGCCCCATCATTTGTGTCACTAATACCAACGATGGGGCACTATTCCTCCCCCCACTGACACCAACGATGGGGCACTATTCCTCCCCCCACTGACACCAACGATGGGGCACTATTCCTCCCCCCACTGACACCAACGATGGGGCACTATTCCTCCCCCCACTGACACCAACGATGGGGCACTATTCCTCCCCCCACTGACACCAACGATGGGGCACTATTCCTCCCCCCACTGACACCAACGATGGGGCACTATTCCTCCCCCCACTGACACCAACGATGGGGCACTATTTCCCCCCCCCCTGACCCCAATGATGGGGCACTATTCTCCCCTCCACCACACTGACATCAATGATGGGGCACTATTCCTCCCACTGACACCAATGATGGGGCACTATTCCTCCCCCCACTGACACCAACGATGGGACACTATTTCCCCCCCCCCCCTGACCACAATGATGGGGCACTATTCTCCCCTCCACCACACTGACATCAATGATGGGGCACTATTCCTCCCACTGACACCAATGATGGGGCACTATTCCTCCCACTGACACCAATGATGTGGCACTATTCCTCCCACTGACACCAGTGATGGGGCACTACTCCCACTGACACCAGTGATGGGGCACTACTCCCCCCACTGACACCAGTGATGGGGCACTATTCCCCCCACTGACACCAATGATGGGGCACTACTCCCCCCACTGACACCAATGATGGGGCACTACTCCCCCCACTGACACCAATGATGGGGCACTATTCCTCCCACTGACACCAATGATGTGGCACTATTCCTCCCACTGACACCAGTGATGGAGCACTACTCCTCCCACTGACACCAGTGATGGGGCACTACTCCCCCCACTGACACCAGTGATGGAGCACTACTCCCCCCACTGACACCAATGATGGGGCACTACTCCCCCCACTGACACCAATGATGGGGCACTACTCCTCCCACTGACACCAATGATGGGGCACTACTCCTCCCACTGACACCAATGATGGGGCACTACTCCTCCCACTGACACCAATGATGGGGCACTACTCCCCCCACTGACACCAATGATGGGGCACTACTCCCCCCACTGACACCAATGATGGGGCACTACTCCCCCCACTGACACCAATGATGGGGCACTACTCCCCCCACTGACACCAATGATGGGGCACTATTCCTCCCACTGACACCAATGATGGGGCACTATTCCTCCCACTGACTCCAACGATGGGGCACTATTCCTCCCACTGACACCAACGATGGGGCACTATTCCTCCCACTGACACCAACGATGGGGCACTATTCCTCCCACTGATACCAACGATGGGGCACTATTCCTCCCACTGACACCAACGATGGGGCACTATTCCTCCCACTGACACCAACGATGGGGCACTATTCCTCCCACTGACACCAACGATGGGGCACTATTCCTCCCACTGACACCAACGATGGGGCACTATTCCTCCCACTGACACCAACGATGGGGCACTATTCCTCCCACTGACACCAACGATGGGGCACTATTCCTCCCACTGACACCAACGATGGGGCACTATTCCTCCCACTGACACCAACGATGGGGCACTATTCCTCCCACTGACACCAGTGATGGGGCACTATTCCTCCCACTGACACCAGTGATGGGGCACTATTCCTCCCACTGACACCAGTGATGGGCACTATTCCTCCCACTGACACCAGTGATGGGGCACTATTCATCCCACTGACATCAGTGATGGGGCACTATTCCTCCCACTGATACCAACGATGGGGCACTATGCATCCCACTGACATCAGTGATGGGGCACTATTCCTCCCACTGACACCAGTGATGGGGCACTATTCATCCCACTGACATCAGTGATGGGGCACTATTCCTCCCACTGATACCAACGATGGGGCACTATTCCTCCCACTGATACCAACGATGGGGCACTATTCCTCCCACTGATACCAACAATGGGGCACTATTCATCCCACTGACATCAGTGATGGGGCACTATTCCTCCCACTGACACCAGTGATGGGGCACTATTCATCCCACTGACATCAGTGATGGGGCACTATTCCTCCCACTGATACCAACGATGGGGCACTATTCCTCCCACTGATACCAACAATGGGGCACTATTCATCCCACTGACATCAGTGATGGGGTACTACTCCTTCCACTGACACCAATGACATGGCACTACTCCTCCCACTGCAAAATTACAGTTATGAAGTAGCAATGAAAATAATTTTATGGTTGGGGGTCACCACAACATGAGGAACTGTATTAAGGGGTCGCGGCATTAGAAAGGTTGAGAACCACTGATCTATTATCTATCTATCTATTATCTATCTATCTATCTATCTATTATCTATCTATCTATCTATCTATCTATCTATCTATCTATCTATCTATTATCTATCTATCTATCTATCTATCTATCTATCTATCTATCTATTATCTATCTATCTATCTATTATCTATCTATCTATCTATCTATCTATTATCTATCTATCTATCTATTATCTATCTATCTATCTATCTATCTATCTATCTATTATCTATCTATCTATTATCTATCTATTATCTATCTATCTATCTATCTATCTATCTATCTATTATCTATCTATCTATCTATCTATCTATCTATCTATCTATTATCTGTCTATCTATTATCTATCTATCTATCTATTATCTATCTATCTATCTATCTATCTATCTATCTATCTATCTATCTATCTATCTATTATCTATCTATCTATTATCTATCTATCTATTATCTATCTATTATCTATCTATCTATCTATCTATCTATCTATCTATCTATCTATTATCTATCTATCTATCTATCTATCTATCTATCTATCTATCTATTATCTATCTATCTATCTATCTATTATCTATCTATCTATCTATCTATCTATCTATCTATCTATTATCTATCTATCTATTATCTATCTATCTATCTATCTATTATCTATCTATCTATCTATCTATTATCTATCTATCTATCTATCTATCTATCTATCTATTATCTATCTATCTATTATCTATCTATCTATCTATCTATCTATCTATCTATTATCTATCTATCTATCTATCTATCTATCTATCTATCTATTATCTATCTATCTATCTATCTATCTATCTATTATCTATCTATCTATCTATCTATCTATCTATCTATTATCTATCTATCTATCTATCTATCTATCTATCTATCTATCTATATATATATCTATCCATCTATCCATCTATCCATCCATCTCTCTATCTATCTATCCATCCATCCATCTATCCATCCATCCATCTCTCTATCTATCTCTGTCTTTTTGTCTATCTACTACCACTACCGTGACCACTTGGAACCTTCTTCCACCATCGCTTTCCACTTGGTCTTGTTTTTTGCTGGTTAATAATCTGCTTTATGTCACAGCTGCTCGTCATTTCCTGGATGTCTTCCATCCATATTGTTCTTCTTCCCGCTTTCACCTTCTTTACCTTGTCCTCTCTTCCACAATCTTGTATACAGTGAAGGAAATGTGTATTTGCTCCCCGGCTGATTTTGAATGTTTGCCCACTCACAAAGAAATGATCGGTCTAAAAATTGAATGTTCGGTGTATTGTAACACTGAGAGACAGAATAGCAACAAAAAATTCAAAAGAAATGCATGTCTAACAAATGATGACTGATCTGCATGTTCATGAGGAAAATAAGTATTTGATCCCCTCCACAAAACATGACTTAGTACTTGGTGGCAAATCCCTTGTTGGCAATCACAGAGGTCAGACGTTTCCTGTAGTTGGCCACCAGGTTTGCACATATCTCAGGAGGGATTTTGGCCCACTCCTCTTGGCAGATCCTCTCCAAGTCATTAAGGTTTGGTGGCTGATGTTTGGCAACTCAAACTTTCAGCTCCCTCCACAGATTTTCAATTGGATTAAGGTCTGGAGACCACTCCAGAAATTTATTGTGCTTCTTCTTGAGCCACTCCTTTGTTGCCTTGGCCATGTATTTTGGGTCATTGTCATGCTGGAACACCCATCCACGACCCATTTTCAATGCCCTGGCTGAGAGAAGAAGGTTCTCACCCAAGATTTGATGGTACATTGCCCCTTCCATCGTCCCTTTGATGCGGTGCAGTTGCCCTGTCCCCTTAGCAGAAAAACACCCCCAAAGCAGAATGTTTCCACCACCATGTTTCACAGTTGGTATGGTGTTCTTGGGGTCATAGGCAGCATTTCTCCTCCTCTAAACACGGCGAGTTGAGTTGATGCCAAAGAGCTCGATTTTGGTCTCATCTGACCACAACACTTTCAACCAGTCCACCTCTGCATCATTCAGATGTTCAGTGGCAAACTTCAGACGGGCCTGGACATGTGCTTTCTTGAGCAGAGGGACCTTGCGGGCACTGCAGGATTTCAGTCCTTGTCAGCGTAGTGTGTTACCAATTGTTTTCTTGGTGACTGTGGTCCCAGCCGACTGGAGATCATTGACAAGATCCTCACGTGTAGTTCTGGGATGATTCCTCACTGTTCTCATGATCATTGACACTCCACGAGGTGAGATCTTGCATGGAGCACCAAACTTAGGGAGACTGGCACTTGTTTTTTGTTTCTTCCATTTGTGAATGATTGCACCAACTGTTGTCACCTTCTCACCAAGCTGCTTGGCCATAGTTTGCTAGCCCAGTCCAGCCTTGTGTAGGTCTACAATCTTGTCCCTGACATCCTTGGACAGCTCTTTGATCTTTGCCATGGTGGGAAGAAGGTTCTCACCCAAGATACACCTTCCATTCGATTTTTAGACTGATCATTTCTTTATGATTGGGCAAACATTCAAAATCAGCAGGTGATCAAATACTTATTTCCTTCACTGTAGCTCCTCTCCATTCACGTTTCTTGGGATATGGAGGAAAAAATTGGCATTTTTTCTTCAACATTCCTGTCTATATACACAATATTGCTTCACTGAAGCTTTTTAAATGTAATTTTGTATTCTTTTTTCAAATAAACAGTACAAAGCATAGCCCTGGAGGTCACCAATGAACGTAGAACATACTATGCACCACTACAGGGTGGATACAGTATCTGTGTGATTGATTACAGTCATGGGAATAAAGGTTAAGCAGGATCAAATTACGTCTCATTACCCATAAACTATGGTGGCCTTGACTAAAACGCAAGCAACCAATGAAGATCACGGATGAGAGACCCTCTCACCTAGACAGTCAAGCACCACTGAGGAAAACATTATACATATTATCTAGATAACAACAATAGAAAGTGTTATTCCTCCGTGGAAGAACCTGGAAAACATGTGAGCTTAGCATTGACTCTTTATAGCACCTCTTCATTCATGATCATGTCCATCCAGCTGATTATCAAGATCCTTCCATAGCAACACAATTCAAAACTTGGGATCTCTTTTTATAAAGAGAGAAAATGTTTTTCTGCCATACCTGAGAATAGACCAGATTTACGTTTGTAGCAATATTTCGTTGTGTTTACAAGGAAATTGTTCCTCCCACCTCAGCTCTTTGTGCCTCCAGACGTTTGGTTTGGCCTTGGTGATTCCAACTCTTTTGTCAAAAAGCTTTCTTCAGGTTTTTAGTGATCCGTATCTGAAGGTAATTATTTTCTCTATTCTTTCATTTTGAAGCATTAGTTTACCTTTTCTGTGTCTTTGGTGGTTGCAACCTTATTTTATGTTGCTTGAGTGTTTGTTTTGGATGTCTCTTGTGCTATGTCATTAATTAAGTGGTTGAGGTCTTCCTGAAATTCTTCAACGAACATCGTATTGTCTGCCTAGCTTATGTTCCTTGTGATCTTGGATTCATATGCTCGAATTTCAACACATTCACACATACCTTGAGAAGCTCTGAATAGGTTCTGAACAATTGCGGAGACACATCCTCAGCACATGCCTCTTTCTACTGTTGAATGTTTGCATTTGGTATCCATTTTCATAAACCCTTGGGTATTTGTGATAGATATTGGCTTGGAGATTGACATCTTTTTTCACATACTCCTTTTTTCAAGAGTGTTTCCATGAGGATGTCATGCTTGACAACATCCAATGCTTTGGTAAAGTCAATGAAGCATAGATAGGTTCCTGTTGCTTGCTGATCCGATTTCCTTGGAGGACTTTCAATGTGATGATGCTCTCAATGGTGCCGACTTTTGGCCGAAAGCCATATTAGACAGGTTCCATTTTGCTTAGGAGCTTTGAATTTATGTGGTTGTAGGTGAGATATGTACAGTAGATGAAGGTTTGATAAAATCTTTTATTGAATGTGGTATCAGGACTACCAATGTCCAATGCTCATAACATTTTGTGGTTTTAATTTTCTTCAGGATTGTTCCAAAAATAATAGCCTTTAGTCATTGTTTCAGAATTTTCTCACCTTGGTAAACGCCACTTATGAATGAAGAAAACTAATCCTTTAATTTGATTTGGGCTCTTTAAACATTTACATTTGGTGTTTCATCATAACCGTTGACCTCTCTACAGCCTCAGGTTGTGGGACATCCTTCCTGGGTTTTCCACTTCCATGTAGTTTTTCTTCTATAGTTCTTCTATAGTGTCCCCCTACAATAGTAGTCAATGTTGAAGTGACCCCTTACATTGGTGGTTAGTGAAATTGGGGGATCAGTTCAGCATTGCTCACTGCTCAAGAAATGCCTAGAGACCTTAGGAGGAATGCTAGGTGTCCATAGAATGCTAGCTGGGAAAGGCTGAGCTCTATCTATCTATCTTACACCCCTTTTTAACCAATGACTCCACCAAGCTACTAATTAATTCCCTGGTTATCTCTCACCTCGACTATTTCAACTGCCTCCTTGTTGGCCTACTTCTACACAGACTACATCCTTCAGTCAATTACGAATGAAGCTACCAGATGCATCCATCTTACCAACCGTTCATTGTCCCCCTCCCATCTTTGCCAATCCCTCCACTGGCCTCCACTCAGTGTCCTCCACCCCTCTCTGCCAATCCCTTCACTGGCCTCCACTCAGTGCCCTCCACCCCTCTCTGCCAATCCCTCCACTGGCCTCCACTCAGTGTCCTCCACCCCTCTCTGCCAATCCCTCCACTGGCTTCCACTCATTGTCCTCCACCCCTCTCTGCCAATCCCTCCACTGGTTGGCGATTGCGCAATGAATTGAATTCAAAATACCGACAACTTACAAAGCCATCCAAGCTACATCACCAACCTTATCCTAAAATATCACCAATTCACTCCACTCTTCCCAAGACTCTCCAGCTCCCCTGTCGCCTCCTTTCATGCTGATCCCCAGGACTCCTTCAGAGCTTCTCCCATCCTCAAGAACAGTGATCTCCAAATTGTGGTCTGGGGGCCAGTTGCAGCCTTTTGCTTGCTTTTATCCAACCCTTGGGGCAAAATTTCATCCATTGATGCCAACAATGGGGCATAATTCTCCCCACTGACACCAATGAAGGAGCACAGTTTCTCCCAATGACACCAATGATGGGACACAATTCCTCCCAATGACACCAATGATGGAGCACAGTTTCTCCCAATGACACCAATGATGGGACACAATTCCTCCCAATGACACCAATGATGGGACACAATTCCTCCCAATGACACCAATGATGGAGCACAGTTTCTCCCAATGACACCAATGATGGGACACAATTCCTCCCAATGACACCAATGATGGAGCACAGTTTCTCCCAATGACACAAAGAATGTGCCCCTATGACACCAATAATGGGGCACAATTCCTGACACTGACATCAACCATAGGGTACAATTCCTCCCACTGGCACCAATAATGGGGCACAATTCCTCCCACTGACACCAAAGATAGGGCACTATTCTTCCCAATGACACCAACCATGTGGCATATTTCCACCCAATGACACCAACTGCGGGGTACAATTCCTCCCACTGAAATCAACGATGGGGTATTGTTTTTTCCTACTGACTTTGGGACCTTCTCAACTCCTAGTGGCCACAGTCCGGCACCCCTAAAGTCTGAAGGACATTAAACTGGTCCTTTGTTTAGAAAGTTTGGAGACCCAACGGTGCAATCTGGACACCTAGGCACTTGTTATGCTTTATCCTTTTTCTTTGAAAACTTTTGCAGTGTCAGAATGCCTGCCGCAGTCCCGCTATAAGTCGCTGATCGCCACCATTACTAGAATTTACAAAAAACCCAAGTATATATACCGCCATTTGGCCAATCAGTGATCATATGAAGAGTAGTAAGCAAGATGTCACTTCTGACATCATTGCTTGTAACCAGGGGCGGACTGACCATTTGGAAACTCGGGTACTGCCCGAGGGCCCGGGGTCAGTAGGGGGCCCCATGAGACGCCCCTGGTACCTTTTTCATAGCCTTTTTTGAGTTTTGGCAAGGACACAGGGGCCCTATGATCCCCTATTGCCCGGGGGCCCCATGAGTTGTAAGTCCACCCCTGCTTACTACGTGTGAAATCTGTGAATGATCACAGAGGTCACATGGTAGAGGGCTATTCACAACAGCCTTCTACCATGTGACAAACTGTGACCAATCACAGCTCACTCAGTAGTTCTCAATGGCTGCAAGAATGCAGCCAGAGAGAAGGAGAAATGATTGATTTTACAGCCTTTATGGGTGTAAAAGCAATCAGTGTAAAAAAAAAAACCAAAATCTTCATCACCCCCCACAAGTAGTACAGTGTCACTATGGTGACACTGTACTGCTAGGGTGACAGTATGTAAACAAAAAAAACATAAAATAATAATATAAAAAAATAAACTAAAAATGTAAAAAAAAAATTATATTTTTTGGTTATAAACTAATTTAGGTTATTTTTTTTTTACTTAAAAGATAACTGAATAAATTTTGCCCAAGATTTATGGAGAACAATTATTTATTTGCAAACTTTTATAAGAAAAACACTTTTTTTCCAAATTTTGGGAATTTTTCATTTATATGGCAAAAAAAAAATCCCAGCGGTGAATAAATACCACCAAAATAAAGTTTTATCTGTATGAAAAAAATGCTAAAAAATTCAAGGGAACAGTGTTGCATGACCGCGCAATTGTCATTCAAAGTGTGATAGCGCTGAAAGCTGAAAATTGGCCTGGGCAGGAAGGGGATAAAATAGCGCAGCGCCGTATTGCAAAAAATGGTCCGGTCGGGAAGGGGTGGCGATGGGGGGTGGTAAATCCTGTGGAGGGTGAGCGGTTAATAGCTCCTTCCTCAGCCCCCATGCGGCATTACTTGGCGCGAATCATCAGACGTTTCATTTTTTTTAAAAGCGGACACGCCGATGAACTTTAGGTAACAGCGAGCATATAATTGACATTATAAATGTTACTTATCGCCAGTTAATGAATCTCTTGTGCGCGGCGTGCGTGGCCCGACATCAAATGCTGACGGATAATTAATTGCTATCACCGGTTTGTTTGACGTCGTTTAAAAAGCTTTTTAATAACGATAAAAAATGCGATGATTGCTCGCCAGCCTCCGTAAAATGCGGCACCTGTTTTGGCAGATGGGCAGTTCTGTTGCCGTGTTTTTGTGCATTTCGTTTGATCAAATCTTTTTATGCCGGAGCGCGGGAGGGGAGTGCGACCGCAGCACCAGAAACCAACTTAGGCCCGGGTTATCCCACGCTGATATTTTAATTCCTTTAAAGCTGAACTCTGGGCAACTATTAAAGACAACATTAATGCATTTATTTGATAAATATTTAATAAATATATTTATTTATTTATATATAATATTTAATAAATAAATAATAAAATAAATAATATTTACTTATGACATAAAAATAACACATCGTATATTATAAAAATAAAAAACAAAAATATTAAAGTAAAAAATGAAAAAAAAAAACATCATAAATAATACATCGAGAATAAATTCATTAAAGAGGATGTAAAAATAAAAAAAACAACATAAATAATACATAAATAATAAATTCATTAAAGTGGATGTAAAAATAAAAAAATATATAAATAATACATAAACAATAAATTCATTAAAGTGGATGTAAATATATATAAACAACATAAACAATAAATTAATTAAAGTGGATGTAAAAATAAAAAATATATAAATAATACATAAACAATAAATTCATTAAAGTGGATGTAAAAATAAAAAAACAACATAAATAACACTTAAATAATAAATTCATTAAAGTGGATGTAAATATATATAAACAACATAAACAATAAATTAATTAAAGTGGATGTAAAAATAAAAAAACAACATAAATAACACTTAAATAATAAATTCATTAAAGTGGATGTAAATATATATAAACAACATAAACAATAAATTAATTACAGTGGATGTAAAAATAAAAAAATATATAAATAATACATTAACAATAAATTAATTAAAGTGGATGTAAAAATAAAAAAACAACATAAATAACACTTAAATAATAAATTCATTAAAGTGGATGTAAATATATATAAACAACATAAACAATAAATTCATTAAAGTGGATGTAAAAATAAAAAAACAATATAAATAATACATAAACAATAAATTAATTAAAGTGGATGTAAAAATAAAAAAACAACATAAATAACACTTAAATAATAAATTAATTAAAGTGGATGTAAATATATATAAACAACATAAACAATAAATTCATTAAAGTGGATGTAAAAATAAAAAAACAACATAAATAATACATAAACAATAAATTCATTAAAGTGGATGTAAAAATAAAAAAACAACAGAGATGTCATCACTGGGTCTCTGCGCTTCTCTATGCAATGCAGGCAGGTCATAGTTGGTAGTTTTAGACTCAGTGATGTCATCACTGGGCCTCTGCGCTTCTCTATGCAATGCAGGCAGATCGTGGCTGATGGGAGGGGCTAATAGGGTACTGCACATAGCTTCCAGGAAACATCACAGCACCTTGCCTCAGTACTCCTCCCAAGAGCTCCCAATGCAAGCAGTGCGCGGAGTTCTGGAAATATCAAAATGCCATGGAGAGGAGCCGGTATGACTGTGAGAGACCGAAGGGAAAGCTGGAGGTCAGATTTAAACATTTATTTTTTTAGCTCTTTTTAAGCCGCGTCCAAATAAAAAGACGTTTTTATCTTCATCGTAATAAAGGGGGGGGGGATTCCTGTACCGGGGGGGCCCTTCATAGTGATCAGAGACAGAACTCTCATAGACAACCGCCAACGTCTGCGCCCCGAAGAGGCCCTTCGGATATCTGGCAGAGGACGGTGGCAGCTCCATGTCACAGAATGTCATTACGTCTCCGATTTGGTTTGGCAGGACCCCCTCTCCCCCCCCCCCTTCCTCCCCCCCTCCATCTTTCTATACAACAGCTGAGCGCCGAAAGGGAATGGAGAGTTTTTCAAGGTCGGGAAGGAGATTCGTTGCTCGAGTTTTCCAAACCAGAAGCTGCACATGTGACCCGGATTCCGCTGTGTTACCGGTGGAGTTGCCGGATAAATCCTGCCAAGTGGCCCAATGCCGGTCCCAGAAATATTTCATTGCAATTAAAATCTTTTTTTTTTTTTTTAAATCAGTAGAAAGAACATTTTTTTTAATATAGTTAAACAATAATAATAATAATAATAATAATAATAATAACTTCTCATATGTCTGGGACAACAACTGAAATCCCGACTGAGCCTTCGGTTTAAATCCTCCTAATACATTCCAGGTGTGTCAGAACAAAGGACAGGCAAAGTCTTGAAGTTCCATTTCTTTGGAAAGCAGCCTTATGCCGGCCATAGACGGGCCGAAAATCGTCCGAAAAAAATCGGCCAATTTTCACACCGTTAGTGGGTTAATTGGTCGGCTGTTTTTTGGGCTTTTTGCACTTTTTTTTTTCATCGTGCATGTTGGAAAATTTGCAGCCGATTTTGACGATCGGACGATTTTCCCGGCAATGATGGGCAAATCGGCTGATCGTTTTAGCGATAAAAAATCTGCGCATGAGCCGTGACCTGCAAGAAGAAGAAAAGAAGAAGAAGAAGAAGAAGAAAAAGAAGAAGAAAAAGAATAATAATAATAAGAAGAAGAAGCAGAGGAAGAAGAAGGAGAAGAATAATTCCAGTCCGCTATTATATTTTATATGAAAAGTCTTGCAGTTGCAACAATGTATCCATTTGTATCCAAATAAAAACATCTATATCCGAAATGGATACAAATGGATACAAATAGATACATTGTTGCAACCGCAAGACTTTTCATATAAAATATAATAGCGGACTGGAATTATTCTTTTCTTCTTTTTATTATTGTTATGTATTGCTCCCCTGTGTGCTCCCGTCTCTGCAAGGGACAGAAGTAATTATGGGGTTAAATGCCGGCCATAGACGGGACAAAAATCAGCCACATTTTTTATCATTGGTGGTAACGTCGGCCAATCGAACGACCCATTTTTTATTTTTTTTTTAAATGGCCGATTTTTGACCCATCTATGGCCGGCATTAGCCTGAGTAGAAAAGCCTGTTCCCTGCCAACAGCTGCAGAGAAGGACCTATGCTCTTGGTGCAGACAGGGGCGTATTTACCACAAGGCAAACAAGGCACTTGCCTAGGGCGGCATTCTTCAGGGGGGCAGCACCTCCACCCAGAAGAATGGATGAAAGAAGGGGCACGTGTTCCATAGGAACCAGGTGGGATCCGAGAGAGGCTGCGGGCTGCTTGATGGTGTATGTGCAGCCTGACTCTCATTCCCGGGGATGTCTGGAGCTGTGAAGATGGGTGTATTTCTCTCTATAGCTGGGACGTAGTGGAAGTTTCTCCCAGGTAGGGGGCAGGGGTGTTGTTGGTCAATGTCGAATTCTCTCCATGGAAGGGGGAAGGGGGGGTGTTTGTTGTGTCCATGGGGGCAGACGATTTTTGTGTTGCCTAGGGCAGCACAAAACCTAAATACACCACTGAGTGTGGAAGCAGCGGTCTGCCACGCCTCGAAATGAGAAATCTCTATTTGTGAAATATGGTCAAATCCACTGTGTTCCAACTTCATGTAATGTCTCATTCATATGCGAATCCAACTGTGGTTCATTCATATGTGAATCCAATGGTAACTCAATTATATGCAAATCCAAAGATAGTTTATTCATATGCAAATCCAACAGTTGCTCATTCATATTCAAATGAAGCGCTGGTTCATTCATATGCAAATCCAATTATAGTTCATTCATACACAAACGCGTCAGTGGTTCATTCATATGGAAATCCATTGGTGACTCATTCATATGCGAATCTATTGGTGGTTCATACATATGTGAATCTATTGGTGTCTCATTCATATGCAAATCCAGTGGTGGTTTATTCATATGAGAATCCAATGGTGTCTCAATCATATGCAAATCCAAAGGCGACTCATTCATATGCAAATCCAATGGTGACTCATTCATATGCAAATCCAATGGTGTCACATTCATATGCAGATCCAAAGGTGACTCATTCATATGCGAACCCATTGATGGTTCATTCATATGCGAATCCTTTGGTGGTTTATTCATATGAGAATCCAATGGTGACTCATTCATATGCAAATCCAATCGTGACTCATTCATATGAGAATCCAATGGTGTTTCATTCATATGCAAATCCAATGGTGGTTTATTCATATGAGAATCCAATGGTGTCTCATTCATATGCAAATCCAATGGTGACTCATTCATATGCAAATCCAATGGTGTCGCATTCATATGCAGATCCAAAGGTGACTCATTCATATGCGAATCCATTGTTGGTTCATTCATATGTGAATCCTTTGGTGGTTTATTCATATGAGAATCCAATGGTGACTCATTCATATGCAAATCCAATGGTGACTCATTCATATGCGAATCCATTGATGGTTCATTCATATGCAAATCCTTTGGTGGTTTATTCATATGAGAATCCAATGGTGACTCATTCATATGCAAATCCAATGGTGACTCATTCATATGCGAATCCATTGATGGTTCATTCATATGCGAATCCTTTGGTGGTTTATTAATATGAGAATCCAATGGTGTCTCATTCATATGCAAATCCAATTGTGGTTTATTCATATGAGAATCCAATGGTGTCTTATTCATATGCAAATCCAATGGTGACTCATTCATATGCAAATCCAGTGGTGTCTCATTCATATGCAGATCCAAAGGTGACTCATTCATATGCAAATCCATTGGTGGTTCATTCATATGAGAATCGAATGGTGTCTCATTCATATGCAAAGCCAATGGTATCTCATTCATATTGAAACCCAATGGTGGTTCATTCATATGCAAATCCAATGGTGACTAATTCATGTGCAAATCCAAAGGTAACTCATTCATATGCAAATCCAATGGTGGTTCATTCATATGCAAATCAAATGGTGGTTCATTCATATGCGAATCCAATGGTTGGCCATTATTGCAAGCAGGGGTTCAAAAAAAGAGAGACAAGTCCCATCTGTCACCCCGGCAGGGGGACTCATGGATTGCAGAGACACTGTGGAGCACACATTTGTAGTTCATTGATACTTCCTCCAGCCCCATGACCGAAGGCCTGTATGTTCTGTTTGAAATGCCATTTATGCTTTGACATACCTCCTCAGACCCAATCTAGCCTAGTCACTTGCTGACTTGGCATCATCCACAGGCAGCTTAACCCCTCAGTAAGCTACAGAAATTAAATCCAACACAATTTTACATCAGATCTTTGCAGATTTATTTCAAGATCTTTGAAGTATAAAAAAGAAAAAGACTTTCCTAAGCCATGTCTCTGTGAAGTACTAAAACTAACTGTGGGAACATGGAAGAGTTTGGGAAGGGTGCAAATAGGACTTGACTAACTAGCACTAAGCAGGAGGACAATAAAGGCCGCAGAAATTGAAAATGAATGACAGATTGCAAAAGATATCAGGACAAACCCCAAAAATTCTTCCAATATATGAATAGTAAAAAGGTCCGGTCTGAGCATGTAGGCCCTTTACAGAATCATCTAGGGGGGGTGACTGGGGACAAAGAGAAGGCAAATGTATGAAATCCCTTCTTCAGCTCTGTGTATACAAAGGAGTATGGGGGAGCTCTTGTCCATAATGGGGGGTGGTACTGACACAGCTCCAGATGGTCCACATTGGCTCACAACTGATATGATCCAGAAATATTTAGACAGAATAAAGGTGAATAAAGCCCCTGGACCGGATGGCATACACCCACGGGGGCCTTAAAGAATGGAGCTCTGTCATTTCAAAGCCATTGTTTCTCATTTTTAGAGACTCTTTAATGACTGGCATAGTACCACTGGATTGGTGTAAGGAGATCAGCTATGAGGAAAGATTAGAGGAACTGAACTTATTCTCTACTGAGAAAAGGAGATTAAGGGGGGATATGATCTCCATGTATAATACATAAGGGGGGATATGATCTCCATGTATAATACATAAGGGGGATATGATCTCCATGTATAATACATAAGGGGGGGATATGATCTCCATGTATAATACATAAGGGGGATATGATCTCCATGTATAATACATAAGGGGGGATATGATCTCCATGTATAATACATAAGGGGGGATATGATCACCATGTATAATACATAAGGGGGATATGATCTCCATGTATAATACATAAGGGGGGGGATATGATCTCCATGTATAATACATAAGGGGGGATATGATCACCATGTATAATACATAAGGGGGGATATGATCTCCATGTATAATACATAAGGGGGGATATGATCTCCATGTATAATACATAAGGGGGATATGATCTCCGTGTATAATACATAAAGGGGGATATGATCTCCATGTATAATACATAAGGGGGGATATGATCTCCATGTATAATACATAAGGGGGGGATATGATCTCCATGTATAATACATAAGGGGGGATATGATCTCCATGTATAATACATAAGGGGGATATGATCTCCATGTATAATACATAAGGGGGGATATGATCTCCATGTATAATACATAAGGGGGATATGATCACCATGTATAATACATAAGGGGGGATATGATCTCCATGTATAATACATAAGGGGGGATATGATCTCCATGTATAATACATAAGGGGGATATGATCTCCATGTATAATACATAAGGGGGGGATTGATCTCCATGTATAATACATAAGGGGGGGATATGATCTCCATGTATAAATACATAAGGGGGGGGGGATATGATCTCCATGTATAATACATAAGGGGGGATATGATCTCCATGTATAATACATAAGGGGGGGATATGATCTCCATGTATAATACATAAGGGGGGATATGATCTCCATGTATAATACATAAGGGGGGATATGATCTCCATGTATAATACATAAGGGGGGATATGATCTCCATGTATAATACATAAGGGGGGGATATGATCTCCATGTATAATACATAAGGGGGGGGATATGATCTCCATGTATAATACATAAGGGGGGGATATGATCTCCATGTATAATACATAAGGGGGGATATGATCTCCATGTATAATACATAAGGGGGGGATATGATCTCCATGTATAATACATCAGTGGTTCATATAGTGAACTCGGTGTAGAGTTATTCCCCCTGAGGTCATCACAGAGGACAAGGGGGCGCTCTTTACGTCTGGAGGAAAAGAAATGTAACCTCCAAACACGGAAAGGTTTCTTCACAGTAAGAGCTGTGAGAATGTGGAATAGACTCCCTCAGTAGTTGGTTGTGGCCAGCTCAGTGGATTGCTGTAGGAAAGTCCTGGATTCTTTCTTGGATACACAGAATATAACTGGATATAACATTTATAGGTGACGTTGATCCAGGGAATATCCGATTGCCTCTCGGGGGATCAGGAAGGAATTTTTTTCCCTACAGGAGCAAATTGGATCGTGCTTTGCTGGGTTTTTTTGCCTTCTTCTGGATCAACTGTGGGTGTAGGATTATAACTTTTTTTTTTCTATGTTTGAACTGGACGGACTTTTGTCTTTTTTCAGCCAGACTAACTATGTAACTATGTATCTATGTTGTAGTGGTCCATAATGGACAGCTTAACTCTGCATAATGATACAGGTAGAGGTAGAATCATTAATATAGATAACTGCAGTATAGAGAAGGTTTTTTCATTCTTTGGAAATGAAGGAAAAAGACTTTCCTAAGCCATGTCGCGGACTCTTCCTCGAGATGCAGGTACAGAGTTCTGTCCCAATTATACATGGCTTTTTTGTGCTGCATCAGGTTATTATTGTTCTGTAGTATGCTGACATCTAGTGGTGTTCTAAAACCGCTACAGCTTGTTTACTTACGTGATTTGGTATCTCCCTCTGTACTCCCCTCCTGTTTAGTGCTAGTAAGTTCAGTCCTACCTAGACCCTCCCTGTATAACATTGGCATATTTTAACATTTGTAATAAAGCTTTGTTATTCATTTTATATATTTGTAAGAAGAGTTATATGTCAATATTTTCTTGGGGTCCCGATTCTAAAATCTCAATTATATTTGTAATTTTTGGTGTAGTCAACATTGGGGAGGGGAGCCCCAGGAAATGATCATTGGTAATATTTTTGTGACCTCCAAAGAATCATGCAATGTGGCAAACTCTTCCTTGAGCAGCCGTGCGTAGTTCTGTACCAATTTTTTTCTGTTTGGCATTGAACTGCATCAGGTTGTTATTGTTCTGTAGTATGCTGACATCTAGTGGTGTTCTAAAATGGCTACAGCTTGTTTACTTATGTGATTTGGTATCTCCCTCTGTACTCCCCTCCTGTTTAGTGCTAGTAAGTTCAGCCCTACCTAGATCACCCCTGCATAACATTGGATTTTTTTAACAATTGTAATAAAGCTTTGTTATTCATTTTATATATTTGTAAGAAGAGTTATATGTCAATATTTTCTTGGGGTCCCGATTCTATAATCTCGATTATTTTTGTAATTTTTGGTGTTGAGGACATGCTATCCAGTGATTGTAGTTTCAATGCATACAATTAATAAATGCACTTTTTTCAATAAATGTGGGTGTGTTTATTTATTTTTTTTTTTGGTAAAAGGTGGGCTATGCCTTTAAATGGTTGCCATACTGGAGATTTTCCACAGCTGTCTACTCGCCAACAGCTACAGGAACATGGAAATGCACGAGCCATGTCTACATTGTTCCACCATGTTCTATAACACTGTGACCTTGCTTTACGTGGGAGAGCGACCCACTTTGGGTGAAGTCAATGGTTTGCGGTCAGATCTTTCTATAGCTGACTATTTTTAACGCCATTGTCAGCGGATAATTCTGCGCGGAGCACGACGGATGCTTTGTCCGTACAAAAGGCTGCGAGAGCGTCTGCTGTCAGCGCCGGGAAGAGGTTAAGCAGCAGTTATATAATGAGTGGGATCCAAGGTCTCGTTACCGTCTAATTAGCCGCTTTGTTCGACACGATGGCCGAGGATCAGAACGCAGCGCTTTTCCCAGAATCCTCCACCACGGGAGAGAATGGGAAGACGTTGAGCAGAGGAGAGGCTCTCCATGTGCGTGTGTTTATTTATAACGCTGGGCAGAGCCAGGGGACAAGGACCCAGCTGCTAATTATAAACTTCCAAACGGACCCGCCGCGGGAGGAATTCAAGGGTGAACGGCGAGAGGGGGAGGGGTGATGGTTTCTGGGACAGGTCAGTCCCTCATAGGGGGTCAGATATCAACTAGGGGCATGTAGAGTATTTCAGTTCTTGAGCCATCCGCTGCCACCCACGCCAACGATGTCACAGCAGGACGGCGAAAACTGCGAGAGATGGAGGACTCACAAGATGTCACTTAGGACTTCGGCTATCCTGGGGAAAACATTTTTTTTTTGTTGGGATAAAATGTTGAAGGTTTAGAACCCCTGAAAGATTTTTCTTGCCGGATGTGTCCCCACACTGGCAATTCACCCTCTCTATTGGTCCTGGTGACCGTTAAAGTGTTACTAAACCCCGAACCCTACATTCCCTATATCTGGTCTCCCAGGACCCTGCATTCAGTATATCCTCTCCCCGGACCCTGCATTCAATATATCTGGTCTCCCAGGACCCTGTATTCAGTATATCCTCTCCCCGGACCCTGCATTCACTATATCTGGTCTCCCCGGACCCTGCATTCACTATATCCGCTCTCCCCGGACCCTGCATTCACTATATCCGCTCTCCCCGGACCCTGCATTCACTATATCTGGTCTCCCTGGACCCCGCATTCACTATATCCGCTCTCCCAGGACCCTGCATTCACTATATCCACTCTCCCCGGACCCCGCATTCACTATATCCGCTCTCCCAGGACCCTGCATTCACTATATCTGGTCTCCCTGGACCCCTCATTTACTATATCCGGTCTCCCCGGACCCTGCATTCACTATATCCGCTCTCCCAGGACCCTGCATTCACTATATCTGGTCTCCCTGGACCCCGCATTTACTATATCTGGTCTCCCCGGACCCTGCATTCACTATATCCGCTCTCCCAGGACCCTGCATTCACTATATCCACTCTCCCCGGACCCCGCATTCACTATATCTGGTCTCCCCAGACCCTGCATTCACTATATCCGTTCTCCCCGGACCCTGCATTCACTATATCTACTCTCCCCGGACCCTGCATTCACTATATCCGCTCTCCCCGGACTCTGCATTCACTATTTTCGCTCTCCCCGGACCCTGCATTCACTATATCCGGTCTCCCTGGACCCTGCATTCACTATATCCGCTCTCCCCGGACCCTGCATTCACTATATCTGGTCTCCCCGGACCCTGCATTCACTATATCCGGTCTCCCCGGACCCTGCATTCACTATATCCGCTTTCCCCGGACTCTGCATTCAGTATATCCTCTCCCCGGACCCTGCATTCACTATATTTGGTCTCCCCGTACCCTGCATTCACTATATCTGGTCTCCCCGGACCCTGCATTCACTATATCCACTCTCCCCGGACCCTGCATTCACTATATCTGCTCTCCCCGGACCCTGCATTCACTATATCCGCTCTCCCCGGACCCTGCATTCACTATATCTACTCTCCCCGGACCCTACATTCACTATATCCGGTCTCCCCGGACCCTGCATTCACTAAAACCGCTCTCCCCGGACCCTGCATTCACTATATCCGCTCTCCCCGGACCCTACATTCACTATATCCGGTCTCCCCGGACCCTTCATTCACTATATCCTGTCTCCCCGGACCCCGCATTCACTATATCCAGTCTCCCTGGACTCTGCATTCACTATATCTGGTCTCCCCGCATCCTGCATTCACTATATCTGGCCCCCCACAGTATAAATAAAATGGAAATGCAATTAGTTAAGTAACTATAAACTGCTAAATACCTTTTCTCATCAGGTATATAGCAGTCTTGTGACTTCTATCAGTGTCCAGCAGAGCACCGGTTAAATCTTGTAGGATTGTAGGAAGTTTTCTTTCTGCTCTAGGAGGATGCAGAACCCCTGGCCTCTGTCTGGACAGTGCTGATTTGCCCTGTGCTGATCACATGCACTCTCCCAAGAATAAAAAAAACCCTCTCTAGCAATACACACCAAACTGAGCATGTGCAGAGCGTCTCCACACGATATGTCTTATCAGGAGATATTAGGGTGACACTGGAAGAATGGGAGGATCAGAGAAGATGGGATCAAACAGCCTTTTTACACAATGCGAAGGATAAACCATTTAAGTTCTTACAGTGAGTATAACAAGCATGCTTTACTGCATCTACAGACTGATTGTACTGTTGTGGGTTTAGTAAAAATTTAAAGTGACACTAAACTCAGGTTTAAAAAAACAAAACTCTATTCAAGCATGTATTCTTAACTCAAAAAAGTCCCTTCTATTGCTCTCAGCCACCACCAAATCTCCAAATTTCTTTTTTTCTTAGCTGTGATTTGACTTCCTGTGAGAGGATGGCTAAATTCATCCTCCATGATTCACTGTACACTATATTGCCAAAAATAATGGGACACCCCTCCGAATGATTAGCCCGTAGGGTTCAATATTGAGTTGGCCCCGCCCTTTGCAGCTATAACAGCTTCAACTCCTCTGGGAAGGCCGTCCACAAGGTTTAGGAGGGTGTCTATGGGAAGGTTGGACCATTCTTCCAGAAGCACATTTGTCAGGTCAGGCACTGATGTCGGGGGAGGAGGCCTGGCTCGCAGTCTCCACTCTAATTCATCCCAAAGGTGTTCTATGGGGTTGAGGTCAGGACTCTGTGCAGGACAGTCAAGTTCCTCCACCCCAAACTGGCTCCTCCATGTCTTTATGGACCTTGCTTTGTGCACTGGTGTGCAGTCATGTTGGAACAGGAAGGGGCCATCCCCAAACTCTTCCCTCAAAGTTGGGAGCATGAAATTGTCCAAAATGTCTTGGTATGCTGACGCCCTTAAGAGTTCCCCTCACTGGAACTAGGGGGCCAAACCCAACCCCTGAAAAACAACCCCACACCATAATCCCCCCTCCACCAAACTTTACACTTGGCACAATGCAGTCAGACAAGTACCGTTCTCCTGGCAACTGCCAAACACAGACACGTCCATTGGATTGCCAGACAGAGAAGTGTGATTGGTCACTCCAGAGAACACGTCTCCATTGCTCTAGAGTCCAGTGGCGGCGTGCTTTACACCACAGCATCCGACGCTTTGCATTGCACTTGGTGATGTAAGGCTTGGATGCAGTTGCTCGGCCATGGAAACCCATTCCATGAAGCTCTCTACGCACTGTTGTTGGGCTCATCTGAAGGCCACACCAAGTTTGGAGGTCTTTAGCTATTGACTCTGCAGACAGTTGGTGACTTCTGCGCACTGTGCGCTTCAGCATGCGCTGACCCCGCCCTGTCATGTGACGTGGCCTACCACTTGGTGGCTGAGTTGCTGTTGTTCCCAGTTGCTTCCACTTTGTTATAATCCCACTAACAGTTGAGCGTGGAATATTTAGTAGCCAGGAAATGTCACGGATGGACTTATTGCCCAGGTGGCCACCTATCACGGGACCACGCTTGGAGTCACTGAGCTCCTGAGAGCGACCCATTCTTTCACCAATGTTTGTAGAAGCAGTCTGCATGCCTAGGGGCTTGATTGTATACACCTGTGTCCATGGAGGGGATTGGAACACCTGAATCACATGATTTGGAGGGCGGGGCCAATACTTTCGGCAATATAGTGTGTGTGGCAGTTTGGTGTTAAAGCCCATCACTATGCTGCCACATATATGCATATGGTTGGTGTTAATGGATTAAAAACCGCATGTCTATGTGTAGTAAAACGCAACATGTTAAAAATGACTGTCAATGGGCATCATAGTCATCAGTCGTGTTTTTTGTGCATTTATTTGTGTGTTGTGAAGTAGCCTTATGAATACTATCAATGTGCAGCTGTCCAAGGTGCTGAATCCGAACATTTATTGGAATGCCTTCACCCAAATCCATCACTGGAGGAAGAGCGCCCTCAGTCCATGCAACGCAGAGTGCAGCAGGTTGTCACATATACCACTCGTCTAACATCATCATTGTTTCTATTCAATGGCTCTTCAATGAAGGAGTACCAACCACAGACTAAGCATAGGCCTGAGTGTCTGAGATCAGATCCTGTATATAATACTTAACCTCCCTAGCGGTCTGATTATGTTCATATTTCTGTGCTCAAAGCGGTACATTTTTTTTCATGGAAATGTGTTTTTTTATTGTAGGTCTGTAATTTTTAGGAATAACTCCCGGAAATCTGTCCGGACAAGAGTCTAGTAAACATCCCGGATATGATAAAATGTGAAACACGAAATCATAAATTATAATATAATAAATAATCCTAAAAAATAATAATATAATAATAATAAATGTAATTCAATAATATAATCAAACCAAAAACACTGAAATGTGAAATAGAGCGCCAAGTTCGCACATCGCTGAGCAAAGTCGCAGAATCGTTTTCAGTGTCTGATGAGGAATTTCCCCCACGAATCATTATCACTCAATTCTGCAAGTGGTTCTGATTTACTATCGCTGTTCTCTAGCCGGTCTAAAACCGCGTCTGACCTAAAGGGACGCTTTTTGGACGCCATGGACGTTTCTCAGTTTCCAGGCAGAAAGAACAGTAAAAATGCAGGCAGGGCGCCGGACAAAGCACTCGGGACAAAATGTATGTGAAATGGGTTGATACAGGAATGTTATACTATGTGATTTTAGTGTATTTAGTGAATGTTACTTTTTATCATTTTCAAATTTCCCGCCAGTTCCGTCCCCCGTACGTCCCGACGTCGCAGGAAATGGAACCCAGAAGACGGATGCCGGTATCGGCCGGAGGACATTACAGGGGACACTGCAGGGGGGACATCGCGGGAGCGCAGGACAAGGTAAGAGAAGAAGAGATCCCGGAGCAGCGCCGCATGGTAAGCCCGAGTGTAGCTCACCCACTTGTGGTACTGAAACTTTACCCCGAGCTACACTCAGGAATACCGCCAGGGAGGTTAATATACTCAAATCCCTGTGCAGCAGAGCTCAGCCTTAGAAAGGGAGAAGCAGCACAATGAGCCCATCAGTTGAGCAGGAGTGTAAGATACATGCTGATAGGAGGAGAGAACAGAGAGGTGAGCTCATTAGTGTGCTGCTTCTCTTTTCACTGTCCAGTCAGAGGCTGGGGAGGGACAAGTTGCAGCAGAAAAAAAAATCAGTCATCCTGCCCTGCCAGAAAGGGCCATGATGTATAGAAGAGCTGTGTAAATCTCAGGACTGGATGGAGAGAAATACAAAGTCTTTGGCAGATAATCGGAGGTAGAAACAACACAGGATCGGGACCTGGAGCTTTAAGGCTTTCAAAGTAGGGTTGCACCGATACCGTTTTTTTGTTATTGGCGAGTACGACTGCTGATACTGATACTTGTGCTCGAGAACTTCAAATGGACGCAAGTGCAGCGCTAAAAGTGATCTCCAGTATAATAAAATGATAAATAATAAAATGATGTATAAAATTGGTGACAGTTCGTGATAAGGTGCTTGATAAAGGAGTTGATGGTGACTTCACATTCCAGTGGTGTGTCAGTTACCTTTTTTATGCATTTATACACAATTTTATACACAATTTTATACACAATTTTATACATAATTTTATTATTTATCATTTTATTATACTGGAGAACACTTTTAGCGCTGAACTTTTATGCATTTGGATTTTACGAGGTTTTATTTGGTTATCTTTTATGTGCAACAGCTGCTATATGATTGAAGCGCTCACTGATTTTATATTTATTTTGTGCTCGAGCTCTTGTCGATACCAATTACTGATAACTTTGTAGTGCGATTTGAGCCCATACTAAATAAATGGCTCAAATCACACTGAAAATTGCACCACAACTTCAGTGATTCAGACAAGAATCTCATTGCATTCCCGTTCAAATCACATGCGATTCTTTGCAGTGTCATTTGAGGCCATTTGCTTTGTATGGGCTCAAATTGCACCACAAAGGTATCAGTTTCAGTTATCGGAGCATTTGCACGAATATGAGTGCTGTACTTCTATTATATACAAGAAAGTCATCACAAAGGTAATGCGCAAGACTCATGCGCCCTCTGTTCTTTGATTTACAGTATTTCCTCTGGGTCTTCCCAGCCCTTAGGGGGCAGCATAGCCTGTGCCAGTATTGGAGCAGCCGAAGACCTATGATCTGCTCTAGCCAGTGCACTTCTCTACCCCAGCTACATCTCTGTCCCCAGCTACATCACCAACCTGGTCTCAAAATATCAACCAAACCGCTCTCTTCGATCCTCCCAAGACCTTCTGCTCTCCAGTTCCTGTGTCACCTCCTCCCATGCTCACCTCCAGGACTTCTCCTGAGCTTCTCCCATTCTTTGGAACTCCCTACCCCAATCTGTCCGGCTTTCTCCTAATCTATCCACCTTTAGACGATCCCTGAAAAGCTTTCTCTTTAACCTCCCTGGCGGTATTCCCGAGTGTAGCTCGGGGTAAAATGTCTGTACCAAAAGCGGTAACCCTGAGCTACACTCGGGCTTACCATGTGGCGCTGCATAGGGAGTCCCTGCAACACTTACCTTGTCCTGTGCTCCCGCGATGTGTCCCCTGCAGTGTCCCCGGCCATCTCCTCCGGCCGATGCCGGCATCCGGCTTCTGTGTTCCGGTCCCTGTGATGTCGGGACGTACGGGCGCCACCGCCGGCGTGAAATTTGAAAATTTTAAAAAATGTCATTTTTTTCCAAACAAATTTTACATAGTAAAACATTGCTGTTTCAACCCATTTCACATACATTTTGTCCCGAGTGCTTTGTCCGGCGCCCTGCCTGCATTTTTACTGTTCTTTCTGCCTGGAAACTGAGAAAAGTCCATGGAGTCCAAAAAGCGTCCCTTTAGGTCAAAATCGGTTTTAGACCGGCTAGAGAACAGCGATAGTAAATCAGAACCACTTGCAGAATTGAGTGATAATGATTCGTGGGGGGAATTTGTCATCAGACACTAAAAACGATTTTGCGACTTTGCTCAGCGATGTGCGAACTTGGCGCTCTATTTCACATTTCAGTGTTTTTGGTTTGATTATATTATTGAATTAAATTTATTATTATTATATTATTATTTTTTATGATTATTTATTAAATTATAATTTATGATTTCGTGTTTCAAATTTTATCATCTCCGGGATGTTTACTAGACTCTTGTTCGGACAGATTTCAGTGAGTTATTCCTAAGAATTACAGGACTACAATAAAAAAAATACATATTTCCATGCAAAATAATGGTACCGCTTTCAGCACCAAAAATCTGAAATAATCATACCGCCAGGGAGGTTAAAGAAGTCTATGCTGCTTCTACCTAGTAAACTGCCATTTATTTCCTCCATCAGCTCATCCCCCCACAGCTATTACCTTTTCTATAATTCAACCTTTCCTCCTAGATTGTAAGCTCCCAGGAGCCAGGACCTCTGTTTCCTCTGGTACCAAATTGTATTGTAACTGTAATGTCTGCCTTCATTTTGTAAAGCGCTGAGCAAACTGTTGGCACTATATAAATCCTGTATTATAATAATAATAATCTGCATCAGAGGAGCTTACACTCTAATGTCTTTTTGTTTCTGTAGTGTAGTGGTTATCACGTTCGCCTAACATGCGAAATTTCCCCGGTGTTCCCTTTCCTTTCCCGCTTGAGTTACGCGGAGTGGTCTTACGGAGCCTTTCAGACTCACCGGGACTTTGATTTTGAGACACTTTTTCTAGTTTGCTTAGTAGTCCGTTACTTCACATGGAATGCACGGTGTCAGGTTTCCATTCGCAAAAAAGTCCTTCCTGTCGAGGAGGTGGTGAACAACATTCTGGGTGAGGTTGGGAAGATTTGGGGTCTTTAGAAGGACAGGTGGCGGCCGGGGGCCTGGACAAAGGCGTGGAGGAATGTCAGGTCCCTGTAGCTGCTGTCAGTCTGTCTCTAGGGGGCGTGGCTTCACTCTGTCCTTTCACATCCCCTAGATTTTTTTAACATCAGATTTTTGAAGAAAGGCTGCATGCATGGGATCAATGTTTCATCGTTTCTTAGCCTGAGGGGGGGGGGGGGTTTAGGTGACGGTCAGGATTTGTTAGTACTTTGCTGAAGTAAGCTGGTTTTGTTTCATTATATATATTTTATTCTGTATATATGTAAATATGATTTTTATTATGTTATTTGTTTGCAAGATTTTAATAAACAAAAAATTTACACTCTAATGTCCCCCAACAATCACCAGCACAGAAGACCAGACACAAGTAGGTATGTTGGCATTCAGATTGACAACTCATGGGACCTCCGGGCAATAGGGGATCATGGGGCCCCTATGTCCTTGCCCACACTCAGAGCACACCCAAAAAAGTCAGATAGATTGCGTTCCTGTAAATATGAAGGGTCTCTGTGATGTCACTGGTCTCTAGTGATGGATAGGCTGTGTTCTCATGAATATGAAGGGTCTCGGTGATGTCACTGGTCTCTAGTGATGGATAGGCTGTGTTCTCATGAATATGAAGGGTCTCGGTGATGTCACTGGTCTCTAGTGATGGATAGGCTGTGTTCTCATGAATATGAAGGGTCTCGGTGATGTCACTGGTCTCTAGTGATGGATAGGCTGTGATCTCATGAATATGAAGGGTCTCGGTGATGTCACTGGTCTCTAGTGATGGATAGGCTGTGTTCTCAGGAATATGAAGGGTCTCAGTGATGTCATTGGTCTCTAGTGAATGGATAGGCTGTGTTCTCATGAATATGAAGGATCTCTGTGATTTCACTGGTCTCTAGTGATGGATAGGCTGTGTTCTCATGAATATGAAGGGTCTCTGTGATGTCACTGGTCTCTAGTGATGGATAGGCTGTGTTCTCATGAATATGAAGGGTCTCGGTGATGTCACTGGTCTCTAGTGATGATTAGGCTGTGTTCTCATGAATATGAAGGGTCTTGGTGATCCATCACTGGTCTCTAGTAATGGATAGGCTGTGTTCTCATGAATATGAAGGGTCTCAGTGATTTCACTGGTCTCTAGTGAATGGATAGGCTGCGTTCTCATGAATATGAAGGGTCCCGGTGATGTCACTGGTCTCTAGTGATGGATAGGCTGTGTTCTCATGAATATGAAGGGTCCCGGTGATGTCACTGGTCTCTAGTGATGGATAGGCTGTGTTCTCATGAATATGAAGGGTCTCGGTGATGTCACTGGTCTCTAGTGATGGATAGGCTGTGTTCTCAGGAATATGAAGGGTCTCGGTGATGTCACTGGTCTCTAGTGATGATTAGGCTGTGTTCTCATGAATATGAAGGGTCTTGGTGATCCATCACTGGTCTCTAGTGATGGATAGGCTGTGTTCTCATGAATATGAAGGTTCTCAGTGATTTCACTGGTCTCTAGTGAATGGATAGGCTGCGTTCTCATGAATATGAAGGGTCTCGGTGATGTCACTGGTCTCTAGTGATGGATAGGCTGTGATCTCATGGATATGAAGGGTCTCGGTGATGTCACTGGTCTCTAGTGATGGATAGGCTGTGTTCTCAGGAATATGAAGGGTCTCAGTGATGTCATTGGTCTCTAGTGAATGGATAGGCTGTGTTCTCATGAATATGAAGGATCTCTGTGATGTCACTGGTCTCTAGTGATGGATAGGCTGCGTTCTCATGAATATGAAGGGTCTCGGTGATGTCACTGGTCTCTAGTGATGGATAGGCTGTGTTCTCATGAATATGAAGGGTCTCTGTGATGTCACTGGTCTCTAGTGATGGATAGGCTGTGTTCTCATGAATATGAAGGGTCTCTGTGATGTCACTGGTCTCTAGTGATGATTAGGCTGTGTTGTCATGAATATGAAGGGTCTTGGTGATCCATCACTGGTCTCTAGTGATGGATAGGCTGTGTTCTCATGAATATGAAGGGTCTCAGTGATTTCACTGGTCTCTAGTGATGGATAGGCTGTGTTCTCATGGATATGAAGGGCCTCGGTGATGTCACTGGTCTCTAGTGATTGGATAGGCTGTGTTCTCATGAATATGATGGGTCTCAGTGATGTCACTGGTCTCTAGTGAATGGATAGGCTGTGTTCTCATGAATATGAAGGGTCTCGGTGATGTCACTGGTCTCTAGTGATCTGATAGATTGTGTTCCCATGAATATGAAGGGTCTTGGTGATGTCACTGGTCTCTAGTGATGGATAGATTGTGTTCCTGTCAGGGGCGGACTGACAATTCATGGGGCCCCTGGGCAATAGGGGATCATGGGGCCCCTGTGTCCTTGGCCATACTCAAAAAAAGCCTATGAAAATGTACCAGGGGCATTTCATGGGGCCCCCTACTGACCCCGGGCCCTTGGGCAGTGCCCTAGTACTTGAATGGTCAGTCCACCCCTGTTGGTATTATATCCTCTGAGGGTGCGGACATGGTGAGTCCCACTAGACATGACTTCCAGTTGGGTATGCTACGCACATGGATTAGTAGCTTTTATTGAGACTGGAGATTCTAGGAGGACTCGTTGGCACATTTTTCTTGTGTAATAATAAAATATTCCATAACGCGTAAGGAAAAATGGCGCTGGGTGGTGGTGCCGGCTAGCCTGGAAGTTCTTGGAAGCCAGTGAAGCCAGCGGTATGTTTTCACAATTCATCAGAAGACCTCCTACTGAGAAAAGTAGATCTATCTTGATAATACGTTGTATCTGCTTGTCCTTTCATGCATTACCATTGTACGAGATGTTTTCAGAGGCCGGGATGCAAATTTATGTTATTTGTGATTAATGTTAACAGCCAACGCTCCCTGAGAATTTCCTTCTGGCTCCAGCTAATTGCGCCATCCTACAACCTGTCATCCCATTAGCTACAACAAATCTAATTCTCATCCTGCCCAGCTGATTAAACCCATTTTTCAGCCAGTATCGGCGGACCTGACCCCGTGTGGCACGCCAAATCCAAAGAACGCATGAGCCAGGAAGGAAACTCTGCAAACAAGAAGAGAGAGAGAGAGAAAAAAAAATGATCATCATGGAAATTTAATAACTTGCCATTATGCAAATGTGATTTGATCAGATGAGGCGCGGGCGAGCTTTCATTAAGTTTATGACTTTAAGACTTGTCTGTTGCTGGGAAAATATCGCTCCGATGGGGGCTGCTGTACAAACAGATGTTTAGAGGCTTTAAAATATATTCCAGGGCAGATCCACCCCACGGAGAACCGAGAAAGTTCATTTGTTTTTATTTCATGGTTAAAAAGGATAGTGATTTACAGCAGAGTGCTTAAAGGGGAACCGTCTTTGTAGAAACACGGGTGCCACCATTTTTGACTTGCTTTTGATGGATTGGGAAGAGAAAGAAGTCGGGGGCAAATCAAAAACTATCATCTGTTATAAGGTACAGGCTGCTCACGCGCGCAAACTGTGATGGCCCAAAAAAGTACTATTATGCTGTCCAGCAGGTGATGCTGGATCAGAATCTCAGTGGCAGTTGGGTTTCACTGGAGCTCCTGGATAGGTTGGGAACCATAGTGGTCTCAGGTTAACTTTGCTGTTGAGACCAAGTCATGGCATTCAGGACATCGCCATCAAGGGGTTGTGTGGAAAAAAGAGGTTACAGGGCAGAGACTGTTCACAGGGCTGTAGACAAGAAAGCCATCAGGTCCAGGCAGATGGCAGGCAAGAGCATAGTCAAGTCCAAGTAGAGGTCTTGGCAGGCAGTAGAGAGTAGTTTGGAGAAACAAACAGGTAACTGGCAGACAAGTATTATAGGTCTTTAAATAATGGGAAGGGTGGGAGATGGAGAGAAAGTAACTCTACCTAGCCTTAGTAGTTGGCTTTACTGGTACCAAACCCATAAGAAACATAGTTGAGAAAACCCTAACCAGAAAAGCTAATGGGGCTTTAAAGGTACCACACCATAACATTGGAAATATATTAAACATGTATAGGCAATAGATAAAATTGAACACCTTATATTTGCGTTAAAAAACCACCTATGGGTGGAAAAAATTTATAGGCATATACATGAAAAAACATAAAATTACAATCAACAAAGAAAAAGAAAGGTTGCGGTAAGTCGTGGCCTACGTCCTAGATGCAGGGGCATCATGCAATGAACCGCAGCCACTACATAGACACCCATAGGTGGTTTTATAGCACAAATAAAAGGTGTTCAATTATATCTATTGCCTATACGTGTTTACTATATTTCCAACGTTATTGTGTGGTACTTTTAAAGCCCCATTAGCTTTTCTGGTTAGGGTTTTCGGAACTATTATAGGTCTTTAGTTCTCAGTAGGGATGAGCTGAAGGTATGGGCTGAACACAAGTCTGGACTGAAGCTTGGTTGTTTGGGTGTTTGGACAAAAGCCAAAACATTTTCCCTTTTAATGGGAGCAGAATGCCGTGTATAAAAGCATTGCTACTACTGAGATTATACATGACAGCTTCCCACTGTCAATAGTTGTTAGCAGTGCATGCACCGTGGAGCCCCTAACATTCAGGAATCCCCAGCCATGTACTGTAAGCAACGGAGGCAGGGATAGTTTAAAAATAAAAATACTAGGCCCTTGCCCCCCGAACCATACCAGGCCACATCCCCATCCTCTCAGCATAATGGGGGTGGTTGATGAGAACAAGGGCCTCTTCCCTACAACCTGGCTTGTGGCTGTGGGGCTCCATGGGCAGGGGGGTTCTTGGAATCTGGAAGCCCCTTTAACAATAAGTGGGGCACCAAGACACCACTAACTCCCCCCCCCCCCCGTGTGAATGAACAAGGGGTATATAATCACCCTACTCATTCAGAAAAAAAAAACATTAAGTGTAAATATAAACACAAACACAGTTTTCCTTTAATAAAAAAAATGTCCCACCTTGTGTCCATCACCAACCACATCGTCCAATGACGCAAATTCACATCAATCACGATGGAGGAAAGGGGTGCACACTTGTCCCCCCCTTTTCTGGCTTTCTAGTCTGCATGCTCGGATAAGGTTCTGGTAGCTAATCTCTGTAGTACTTGAATGCAACCAACTGAGATGAAAGGTTTACACTTGTACACCAGTAACATAAGCAGGGGAGCTGCTGAAAGTCCTGACGTAGGGGATATATGTTGGATGAAATTACAAGAATCCAAAAAATTCATCTTTAAATAGAAAACCTTCATCCATCTTCCTTTGTCTTGTCTGTAAGGTTTTGTCCTTTCGTATTGGAGTAGAGCACTCGTGTTTGCTGTAATATACTGTTTTTTATGGAGCTGTCATCCATTAGAAGAAAAGGAATATCTGTTATGTTGTCCCCAGCAGGTGACACAGGCTGACCCAAGGCATGGAGTGTAAATTCCCATTGATCTTCCACAGAGCTCATGATGGTACAGATATGCCAGAACAACTAGTGTTCCCCATTTTGTTTGCTGCAAACTGCCACCAGTTCACAACCCATCTGATCACACTACTGTTGAGTGGCTGAACAGAATGGTTGCAGTGTGGAGACTGTTCATAATATTGTACACAAGACAGTAGTTTGCTTTAGGCAAGGGTCCTAAAAAGTGGCAAAAAAGAATAGTCAAGTCCAGACCGAGGTTGTGGCAGGAAAGAAAGTTGTCAGGTCCAGGCAGAGGTTGTGGCAGTGGGCAGGCAAGAGGGTTGAAGTCCAGGCAGGGGACCTAACAGGCAGCAGGCAAGAGATTAGTAAGGTCATTGCAGGCAAGATAGTAGTCAGGTCCAGGCAGAGGTTGTGGCAGTGGACAGGCAAGAGGGTAGAAGTCCAGGCAGGGGACTTAACAGGTAACAGACAAGACAGTAGTCAGGTCCAGGCAAAGGTTGTGGCAGTGGGCAGGCAAGAGAGTAGAAGTCCAGGCAGGGGACCTAACAGGCAGCAGGCAAGAGATTAGTAAGGTTGTTGCAGGCAAAACAATAGTAAGGTCCAGGCAGAGAACAGCAAACGAGAGTAGTTAGGTCCAGGCAGAGGTTGTGAAAAGCAGCATTCAAGTTAGTAGTAAGTTCTAGGAAGTGTTGAGGCAGGCAGGAGGAAAGAAGGCAAGAGATTAGTCAGGTCCAGGAAGGGACTGAGGCAGGCAAGGGAATAGTCAGGTCCAGTAAGGGGTTGAGGCAGGCAGCAGGCAAGAGAGTTGTCAGGCCCAGGAAGGAGTTGAGGTAGGCAGCAGGCAAGGGAATAGTTAGGTCCAGAAAGAGGTTGAGGGAGGAAGCAGGCAAGAGAGTAGTCAGGTCCAGGAAAGGGTGGAGGCAGACAGCAGGCAAAGGAGTAGTCATGTCCAGGAAGGAGTTGAGGCACGGGGCAGGCAAGAGAGTAGTCAAGTCAATCTGAGTTGGCAAAAAAAGGCAACTGGCAAGTAAGTATTTTAGCTCTTTAGCTCTCACATAGTTGGCATTAACATACAGCCTCTTCAAAGGCTGGAATCTACATACACTTCTGGACAGAGGACAAGCCCATCATTGTTACTGTGAACCCTGGAAGTCCTGGAGATAATGGATGTCCAAGGAATCCTGGAAGACCTGCACATCATTGTTACTGGGAACTCTGGAAGTCCTGGAGGTAGTGGAGGTCCAAGGAATCCTGGAAGGGATAGATCCTGTGAGGAATTCTGAAAGATCCAGAAGTTCATCAAAAAGATGAATCGATGAGGTCATTAGGTACAAATCATTGTCTTTAATCATTAGACAAATGGCTGTGCATTTCAGGGGTTACAGGACCCCCCTTCCTCAGGGCTTAGATGTGCAGAAGAGGTACTCACTGGTTGTAAATAACTTTTAGAGCATATATGTATTTTTGTCAGTGCATTTTTATCTCATGTGGATGCAGCAATCTAGTGCACATTGGTATAGACCTTCGCTTAGTCACTCTCCTGCACATTCAAGCCCTGAAGAAGGGCCATTCTGTTACCCCCAAAATGCATTGGATTTTTTTATTGGACAATCTTTTGCACCTAACCAATTGCTTGGGATTTATAAAAAGTACTGGCAATCTGTCAGGAATGGACTTACCACTGGTGGTGGGACTCACCTGCCGTGTGGGCTGCAGTACCAGGGCTGGCCAGCGGGTGCTCTCAGCAGCCAGAAGCTCACTCCTGCAATCAAGTCATCACCTGAGGCTGATTGCAGGAGGTGTATTTAAGGAGTGGCCAGGCCTGCAGTCAATGCCTTGGTGTATGTTTCCCATGAGCCCCTGTACCTGCATCCAGTCTGCTTCCTGCCTGATCCTGTTTCTGCTTTGATCCTGACTCTGAACTAACTCCGCCTGTCCTGACCTCGGCTATTCCTGACCACTCTTCTGCCTGCTCCTTTGTGTCTTGTCTGCCCGATGGTTCCTGACCCGGCCCGCCTGACCACTCCACCTCACCAGCCCTGACTGCTCTTTTCTGTATTCATTCCGTTATCAGTTGGAGGTTTGGTTTTGTTATATTGTGCGTTTTATATTTGTGTATAACCTTTAATAAATTATATTGTTACACCATACTTGAGCCAGCGTTTCCCTGTGTCAGTTCACACATCTCTGGTCTTACCGGGAGCCCTGACACAATCTCAGAAGACGATATTGGTTCCAAAGTGTAGGTGGGGTCGCAGTGCCCCTTGGGTAAGGATAGTGCATGAACTGGGGAAACACAGTGGCTGCATTTTCAGAAGCTCAGGTTACAGGTATTAGGATAAATCAGGAATTTTCCCAGCGGGGTACTGGAATGAAGTCAAATACCAGAATGGAGACTGGAGATTCCCAGCAGGCGTGCTCTGTCAGTTTAAAGTCTTTGTAAATTCCTAAGTGCACATTTCTGCCAGGAATCAGACTGACGTTCCAGCGTGCCAGTTGTTAGTAATTAATCTCCTGGTTGGGCGCTGACGGTGTCACACCATGCTCCAGCGCCTACAAGATCTTCCAGAGCAATCATGAAGTCAGCAGCCCTTCCAGTAAATATTGTCACTGAGGAGCGGATATCCTTCCATGCTGTTTATGCTTTCACTAATGAGGAATGACACTTTTATTACTGAGCCATATTAATATACTTTTTACTCGTTGTGTTTGTTCTGCGCCAGTGACACGCAAAATCTCCGAATCATTGGTGCGTCTCATACTTTCTCAAAGAGACACTGTTGTCAAATTGTCGAAAATGTACTCAGCACATGAAGCAGAGTTTAGATCACTATGTACATTTCTTGTAATATGCACAGCCCGAGATCACCAGCTAGCCACTTCCAAAGTAACAGTCTTTTCTGGATTCCCAAAATACGCAAATTAAAAACAGTCCATAATGCTGCTATAATGATGGCAACACAATGGCTCACCACCTATATACCAGTCCCACACTTGGGTTCAGGGTTCCAGTCTGATTCAGGGTACAGGAAAAGCTGCAGACGCTTCCGTCTTCCAGTAGTCCATACTTTTCCACAGTTCTGAACCACTCCACACTATTTCATAGACCTATGCTGACTCTTTCCTCCTGCTCTTCCAGCCTCCCTTGTAGGTGGGTTAACTCTTTTGAGACCAAAGTCCTTGTAATCAGGGTTTGGAGGCTCTTTCTCACCCAAAGGCTCTCTGAGGCTCTGAATCATCGGTCCTAAATGAGGGATTATCAATCCAAAGAGTACAGATATCAGTCCTCTCCAGGGGCGGACCGACAACTCATGGGGCCCCCGGGCAATGGGGGATCATGGGGCCCCTGTGTCCTTGCCCAAACTCAAAAAAGCCTATGAAAAAGGTACCAGGGGTATCTCATAGGGCCCCCTACTGACCCTGGGCCCTCGGGCAGTACCCAAGTTTCCAAATGGTCAATCCGCCCCTGGTCCTTTCATCTCTGACCAGAATCCCCTGGAACCCCTCACCCTGCACAAGTGAGAAACCCTCAGTACTAAAAATGTCCTTTGGGTTCTCCCTTAAAAGGACCAAAGTCCTTGTAGTCAAGGTTTTGAGGCTCTTTCTCACCCAAAGGCTCCCTGAGCCTCTGAATTCTCGGTCCTAAATGAGGGATTATCAATCCAAAGAGTAAGTACAGATATCAGTCCTCTCATCTCTGACCAGAATACCCCGGAACCCCTCACCCTGCACAAGTGAGAAACCCTCAGTACTAAAAATGTCCTTTGGATTCGCCCTTAAAGGGACCAAAGTCCTTGTAATCAGGGTTTGGAGGATCTTTCTCACCCAAAGTCTCTCTGAGCCTCCGAATACCAGGTTTTAAATGAGGGATTATCAATCCAAATTGTACTGATATGAGTCCTCTCCTCTCTGACTGGACTACCCCAGAACCCCTCAGTACTTTCAATGTCCTTTGGACTCCCCCTTAAAAGGATCACAATCCATGTAATCAGGGTCTGGAGGCTCTTTCTCACCCAAAGTCTCTCTGAGCCTCTGAATTCCAATTATCCCTTAAAGGGACCAAAGTCCTTGTAATCAGGGTTTGGAGGATCTTTCTCACCCAAAGTCTCTCTGAGCCTCCGAATACCAGGTTTCAAATGAGGGATTATCAATCCAAATTGTACTGATATGTGTCCTCTCCTCTCTGACTGGACTATCCTGGAACCCCTCAGTACTTTCAATGTCCTTTGGACTCCCCCTTAAAAGGATCACAATCCATGTAATCAGGGTTTGGAGGCTCTTTCTCACCCAAAGTCTCTCTGAGCCTCCAAATACCAGATTTCAAATGATGGATTATCAATCCAAATTGTACTGATATCAGTCCTCTCCTCTCTGACTGGACTACCCCAGAAACTCTCAGTACTTTCAATGTCCTTTGGATTCCCCCTTAAAAGGACCACAATCCATGTAATCAGGGTCTGGAGGCTCTTTCTCACCCAAAGTCTGTTTGAGCCTCTGTGTCTTGGAAATTTGCTTTAACGAATTTCTCCTTACCGTGAGTACTCGCAGTTGGATGCGCAGAAATCCCCCATAAAGCTGTGCGAATCTCGCTTACCACGACTGCAGCCAAACTACACGATTCCTGCCCATCCAAATACTTTGGTTCTGTTGAATTTGTGGGTGATGGAGCTCCGTTACCCTGGAATGATCACACGACACTCTAAGGCTGGTTGCAACTCACATAAGGGCCGATTTTAGGCTCAGCTCTCTGTTTTATTAAGAATACACACATGCCCCCCACATGAATAAAGTCAATCCCTCCCACCGAACAATACAATGGGGATTGCTTATACAGAGGATGTACATTCCAATTGGAGCATAGCCTTTGCTATTATCTATCACTGGTCCTCCCCCATGAGTCTTCTGAGGTCAGCAGACTTCCTCCCCTTCCCCCCTATGAGCCATCTGAGGTCATATTTCCTGTCCTACTAGCTTCTATTGGTATGTAAAATTCTCTGCACAAGCACTCCCTAAAAATATCAGTCTGTACCTGGATGGGCCCGATACGATCTTTATTAAAACACATCCATCCCAGATACAGTTTCAAGTTGGTAATGGGTTGTAAGATATGCATAAGCCTACACGTGGAGTTCACACCGCTTGCGCATTGCGTTATGAAGCCCACGTGGTACCATGCTGCTGATATGTGGATACAGGCCCACGGTCTACTGACAGCAGCATTCGCATGGAATGCCGTGGTGGTATACACGCCGGTCTATAAGCGCAGATCTGCCATCTCATCCATTACCAAGCTGAGTACTGTAATACATACATTGTACATGCGCATGGCCCAATTGCAGCCTTCAGAGCTTTAATTAAGCCACACGAGAGACATATGAATAACACGAATATATGACACATTTAAAGTTCGACCAACAATACAAAATTTCCATGACATTCCCTCCTGTTTTATCATATTCTCCTCGTGTCCCTTCTTGATCTTCTTCAGCTTGATGGGTGTAGTCTCAAACTTCAAAGAGTTCCTGTAGTTGTCCCTGAGAATAAAGCTCCACGGGGTACCTGAAACAACAAGACCCGACGCAGACTCGACGCAAACAGGCTTGATTGAAGCGATGATCCTCAAGAGCGTTGGAACCTTCACTACAGGAAGGCTCTTGCAAAAACCACAAACAGACTTGTGGTATGAATAAAGCTTGTGATCCCACGGTGGTCTGGGGAGATCCAGCAATAGATTCTCAAATTGCCCCTGCAGATGGGGCCACACAAGGCTGGTCTCGACCCAGACAGTTTTCCAAATCGCAGACACAAACCATGATGAGGCTTGAAGCTTGCTTGAAGGTCTTGGAGAATGTGGTCTTCAGAGAGATAAATTAGAGGGAAGCCAGGACGTAATCTGTAGAGAAGGTGGATGGTTGGTGAGGTCTTCCTCCGATCAGTGGTTGGAGTGGGATCCCAGGAGCGGGCATGGAGATGTGGTCGTCTGCCCGAGCTTGGTTTACACGGTCGATGAGGCAACAGGAACATCTCACCGCGGCATATAAAAGGCAGATGAAAAAGAGAAGCATCAGGATATACACTCCCACTTCCTTCAACCAAGATCCGATGGAGAACAGGAAATCTCCCAATCCTCCCAAACCCTTGAACGGATTCCAACCCTCACTAGCTATAGCTCTAGCTTTTCCCTGTAGTTCACTAACTTTGTCCATATGGGCCTGGACCTTGTCATCGGTGTCTTCTATCCAAGTACAACAATCCTCTCCGATGAACTCACAGAACCCCCCTTTGGCGGCTAAAAGATAATCAAGGGCCATCTTCTCCTGAAGCACTAAAATTCCCATCTGCCGTTGTTCTTGGGCAATTTCTCTGACAGCCTCTACGGTCTCGTTAAACATACTATCCACGATGACAGAAAAATTGTTCAGGCGCTTCATAAGTTCTATTCCCCATCCTGTCCATGAGGGGAACCAAGCCCATGCCTGGTCGCCCTCAGAGAACAGTTCCCTGCGAACTCTCCCTGCCATCCTTACCTTCTTGTGGACCATCAACTCTTCATGGTCCATCACTACATAGGATGCGGGGACTAGCTTTATGAGGGCACACGAACCTTTCGCGTTCTGGGGAAATGTTCTATAGGCTGCCGAACCACACAGAAAATAGTATGGACCTGTCAGAGCAGAACAGGAGGAGTTCCTCGTTCGGCCTCTGGTACTGAGCAACAGTTGCACAGACTGGGGGATTGCTCCCTCAGTCTGCACATCACATCCGTCCTTCCAACACACGTGGTCTGGTCGGTCAGTGTGGTTACTCAGAAAGGAAGTCTGGTTAGTCAGATTGACAGTTATACCTCCCTCGCAGGTGGTAATCCCAACAAACTTGTTACCTGTGCCAAAGCTGATGTTAAAGCACACCTGAGGGCTGCCTAGCTGCCCAGTTACCCATAATGGACTGGTGAGGGCCCTACAGGAGCTAGAGCTAATATTGGTGCTGAAACTGATGTTACCTGCTAAAAATGTGTCATTAAGTTCTACCGACAAATGTCTACGTGGGGGCTGACCAGGGGTCCCTTGCTTTTTCATGCCGACGCGGATGTCATATAGGGCATGAACAGCGGCCATTGCGGACATGTGATGACTGGGTGGGGGCTTAGAGCATACCCAACAGTTGGTTTTGTTGGCGGTTCTGGCTAAACGCAGGTGCATTTTAAATAAAAGGTTGGGGTATCTGCCGTCTTTTCCTCCGTTCACACACATGTATGACATACAAACAAAAAGAAAAAGGAAAATGACACCCCTCATTCTCTGGTGTAGCTGAGAAGCTTCTTGCAGTGGCTTGCGTGCACCCAGTTGTCTCGTCCCTCGAGCTTGAGTGAGGTAGGTGTCGTCAGCTGGACTTGGTATGGTCCGGTGAACCGTGGCTCGAGTCCGGTTCTTTGATGTTTCTTTAGGACGACCCAATCACCTGGCTCAATAGAAAGAACACCTGTTATTGTATTTGGATCGGGGAGCGATTCGCGAACCCGATGGTGTATCTTCTGCAGCTCCCGTTGCAGAGATTGCACATAACCTGTAAGCTGTGAATGCAAAGACGACAACTGTTGAGGAAAGTACAACCCTGTTTTGGGAGGTCCCCCAAACAACACCTCGTAGGGTGACAGCCCATGTGGTTGCCGAGGGGCATTCCGGATGGAATAGAGGGCAATGGGGAGACACTCAGGCCAAGGTTTTTGGGTATCGGAAGACGTTCAACCTTACCGCTACTCTCGGGGTGATACGGGGTGTGTCGCCGCTGACTCCAGTTCCACCAAAGAAATGCAGTCGTGTCCTTTGGAAGAGAGATTAGTAGTGGACAAAGAAGACATGTTAGCAGAAGAGGTGTTAGTATTGTTAGTCGTGTTGCAAAATTCAGCACTGTCATTGCTGTCCTCCCCCCCCTTCTCATCTTCCGACACAGGAAGAAGAGAAGCTGGGTTAAGAATAGTGCATCGTTTGATAGTGAGGTTAGTAGGGGTTAGGAGGGTTTTCCCCTGAGAGGGGTACCTTGCCTTGGATGTCCTGTTTTCGCAGGACCGTTCTTGCTGCACTGGTGTCAGTGAGGCAAGGGAGGGGATATTTTAATTCCTCTAGAAAAAGATGGATCTGGGCCGACACCGATTTGTCAACTTCCTATGAGAATTCATAGGAGTTACTTACCATGGTGGTCATAGGGGCGGAGGACTCATCAGGAATGAACTGCCACCGACCTTTAGGTAATTGGGGACAGCTCCTCCTCATGTGCCCCGTTTGGTGGCACTGGAAGCACCTGGGTGGGGGCCTATTCTTCCTGTGACCCAGATCCCTTGGTTTTTCGTGTGGGGTCTGGGACATAAGAACTTTGGCCTTGTCTTGTTTTCTTCTATCCATTTCCCTCTCTATTGCCGCAAGAGTGGAAAGGATAGCAGGGATAGACATCTCATTATATTCGGGTCGGGCCAGAACCAGCCTTTCCCGAATTTTAGTATCGATGCCTTCCAAAAATTTGGCCCGCAACAGAATGTGCGTCGCGGTCACCTTTACCCCTTCAGTTGGAGCATCAGGTCCAACTTCCAGATCCGCATCCAGTGCCGTCTGCTTGAGACGGCGCCAGAAGCAGGCGCTTTCCTCATTAGGACCCTGGGTGAGCTTCATCATGTCCGTAGTAGAGGTAGCACCATACATTTCTGGAAGCTTTGCCTTTAGCTGTGTACAGAACTCTTTGCCCCCTGAAGTCATCTCCTCATGCGTGGTTATAGAGCACCCTGCAATCACTGTACTGGCCACTTCCATGCCCACCTTTGCCCGTAGGATCTGTGCACAATCTGACCCGCTCATACCATAGCTGAACTGGTTTTGTCCAAACATTCGAGCAAATCCTCTCGGATTGACTCGATAGTCCGGGAGCTCAGCCAGAATAGTGCGGATCTCTGCCGGGGTGAAGGGGACATGCCAAACTACCCGTTCCCCTAAAGTCCGTTCCCCCCGTGCATTGGGAGGACCTTCAAATTGCTGCACCCTGACTGGATAGGCCTCGGTCCGGGAAGAGTGCAAGGGCTGACCCAGCATCATCGGTGGGCTTAGATTAACCACCTCGCTTACTGCACCTTCAGGTTTGAGGTCCCTCAGATCAGGGTATAGCTGGGGGGCAGGGGTCTGATCAGTGGTTCGTAGCGCTTTGATGCAATCCGCCCTGTTTTTTAACCGGGTGTCTACTCCCCTTGATTCACAGATAGTCTGCAAATCGGTTGTTGAGAAGGCTTCATAGTTGGAAACAGAAGGAGCTGGGGTGAAGCAGGAAGAAAGGAGAGGTAGAGGTAGAGGCTGAGGCATAGAGACAGAAGGTACATCAAGAGTGACGTCACTAACAGAAGAGACAGGTGCAGTTATACTTATCTCAGCCACTGTTGGTTGTTGGGGGACCCCAGTAGACCCTGATCCTGCCTGCCTTAGTAGAGTCAGCCCTGAAAGAGCTTCCTCCACCTCTGACACTGGATCCTCCTGTTTTATTCCCTCTGGAGGCCAGGTATACATCACCTGGTTCTTCCGGACAGACACCAGTTTATGTATGCCCTGCCTCCCTAATCGGATTGACCTGTGAAGCCATAGCTGTGCGATCTCTAGTTCTGACGCCTGCATCCGTGGTTCAAATTCAGAGATGAATTTTTCCCACCTCCATGCGTCAAATGTACCTTCCCGGGGAATTTCCCATCTGGTACCCTTCGACCATTTATTCCACCTTTTGAGGGGTTCTGTAGACTTCCCCCCCAAACTCACCTTCATCAGTTGTGCAGCTGTCCTTACCCTGAAGAGGGCTGGTTCCCCCTCTCTCTTCATGGACTGACTACTGCCCATCGTGACTAGTCACTGGTATATATCCCGCGTCCGGGTACCTGTTTACCCCCTGGAGCACTCGGTGGGATCCTACCGAGAGGCCTGATTCCACCACTTTCCCAGCACAGCGTAATTTATGTGATACTTATCGATCACCCGAAGCGCATCAAGTGGCGGTCAGACTGAGAGCACACCTCCCACTCCCACAGCGCAATTTGTGTGATCCTGACCACCCGAAGTGTTTGTGGTGACCAGGACTTCCCTGGACCGCCCACTCACACAGCGTAATTTATGTGGTTCTCATCACCCACTGTGTTTGGCAGGCCACACCGCACAATGATGAAAGTGGCTTTTCTCTCCCTGCACACAGTAGCTAACACAAGTCAAAACAAAAAGAGGGGTTCTTGGATGTTACTTAGGGGTCACTGGTTGGGCAGAAACCTGCTAACTGACCTTTAGGAAATTTGTGTAAAGAAAAAAACTTTCCTAATACACACAGAAAAAAAAACTCTTTTCAACCTGAAAAACTGTTAAAAAGGACAAAGTGGATCCTTATGAAAAACACGGGACGTTTCACAGTAAAACAATTACACAGAGGTAAACCGAAAAACTGCGCCAAAAGTAACCTTGTTGCTGACTCAAAAATCACTCCTATCAGCACCGCTAAACGATCCACGTTATACACGCAATCTTTACTGCAACCACCTAGAACCGTTTACACAAAAAGTCTGCTGGACGTGAAACACGCGACACAGCAGCTTAAAACAAACCCGCTTTACAATAAGGAACTACTTTTAACAGGAAAAACACAAGAAAAACATAATCACTATACAAGAAATCTATGTGCAAAAACCCAGACTTCACCGCGCTCATTAAATGTGGAACACGTGAAGGGAAAACTCGCTTAACACACTTTAAATTGGCTGGCAATACGCAAATTTAAAGCTAAAAGCAAACAAATGAAACTGTAAAAAATTTGGATTAAAAACACAATATGGGTCAAATGCATATAGGAAACTTCATGCACATTGTATAGAGATTACTGCACATTTGGTAGCCAACAAAATGGCCACCAAACAAAAGGAGTCCATGTGGTTTGTCAAGAAGATGACCCCCCACAGAGGAGCACATGGCAGATACTAGAATGACCCCCCACAGAGGAGCACATGGCAGATACTAGAATGACCCCCCACAGAGGAGCACACGGCAGACTCTAGCCTCAAAATTGCCTCTTACATAAAACAGACTTTTAGACAGAACATACACTGGACAATTACACAACAATATGAAGTACACATACAACACAATTTGGGCACAATCACAGAACGGACATAAAACACCAACATATCACACTAACATGCACATGTAACAAAAAGGACCCCCTGCTGCATGCTTGCTGGGAGCAGTGGTACCACAAAACATTGTACAGACCACATAACACAGATCTTACAACAGTTAACAATTAACCTAAGCCTTTCAGCACTGTAATAATTACCTCACGTGGAGGGGGGTAAAGCAATCACCACAGTACCTACAGCCCACAAATACTTACCTAACACTATGCAACAACTTTTACCCACTAAAACATATACCCGTTTAATTTTTGGTTGGAAGATTTTTTAAACTTGACCAAATCCAGCCAACCAAAACCCCCCCCTCTGCTGCGTTCCGCAGAGACAAACCCTTGTCTTTCACCCACAAATCAAGAGTTTAGGACAAAAAACGAGGTCCTTGTTAAGCGGTATTTCTTGTTAGCTAACAGAGAGCGAAATCAGCCACACGAACACGCAAAAAGCGATCCTCTTAATGGCAGAGAGACCTGAAATGTGCCGGCATACTTTTTGCTAGTTCATGATGGCCATTCCCCCCTCGTTCTAGGTTAGCTACGCAAGAATACGCGTTAGTATCCACCAGGCTCGCCAAACTGTCTTGGAAATTTGCTTTAACGAATTTCTCCTTACCGTGAGTACTCGCAGTTGGATGCGCAGAAATCCCCCATAAAGCTGTGCGAATCTCGCTTACCACGACTGCAGCCAAACTACACGATTCCTGCCCATCCAAATACTTTGGTTCTGTTGAATTTGTGGGTGATGGAGCTCCGTTACCCTGGAATGATCACACGACACTCTAAGGCTGGTTGCAACTCACATAAGGGCCGATTTTAGGCTCAGCTCTCTGTTTTATTAAGAATACACACATGCCCCCCACATGAATAAAGTCAATCCCTCCCACCGAACAATACAATGGGGATTGCTTATACAGAGGATGTACATTCCAATTGGAGCATAGCCTTTGCTATTATCTATCACTGGTCCTCCCCCATGAGTCTTCTGAGGTCAGCAGACTTCCTCCCCTTCCCCCCTATGAGCCATCTGAGGTCATATTTCCTGTCCTACTAGCTTCTATTGGTATGTAAAATTCTCTGCACAAGCACTCCCTAAAAATATCAGTCTGTACCTGGATGGGCCCGATACGATCTTTATTAAAACACATCCATCCCAGATACAGTTTCAAGTTGGTAATGGGTTGTAAGATATGCATAAGCCTACACGTGGAGTTCACACCGCTTGCGCATTGCGTTATGAAGCCCACGTGGTACCATGCTGCTGATATGTGGATACAGGCCCACGGTCTACTGACAGCAGCATTCGCATGGAATGCCGTGGTGGTATACACGCCGGTCTATAAGCGCAGATCTGCCATCTCATCCATTACCAAGCTGAGTACTGTAATACATACATTGTACATGCGCATGGCCCAATTGCAGCCTTCAGAGCTTTAATTAAGCCACACGAGAGACATATGAATAACACGAATATATGACACATTTAAAGTTCGACCAACAATACAAAATTTCCATGACATTTGAATTCCAATTCTCCCTTAAAGGGACCAAAGTCCTTGTAATCAGGGTTTGGAGGCTCTTTCTCACCCAAAGTCTCTCTGAGCCTCTGAATACCAGGTTTCAAATGAGGGATTATCAATCCAAATTTTACTGATATCAGTCCTCTCCTCTCTGACTGGACTACCCTGGAACCCTGCAGTATTTTAAATGTCCTTTGGACTCTTCTTTAAAAGGGCCACAATCCATGTAATCAGGGTCTGGAGGCTCTTTCTCACCCAAAGTCTCTCTGAGCCTCTGAATTCCAAGTGCAAAATGATTGATTACCAGTCTAACGTGTATTGATATCAGTTTTCTCTGACCAGACTACCCCGGAACCTCTCACCCTACATGGGTGAGAACCCCTCAGTACTAAATATGTCCTTTGAACTCTTCCTTAAAGGGACCACAACCCAGAGAGTGGGTAATTAAATCTTTCATTCAGAACCCATCCCCAGTGTCTTGTACACAGAAAATAAATCCTCTAACATAGCATAGAGCAGGCTCAGTCCATCAAGATGCATTGGTTATTTTAAAGTGGACCACCCAAACCTTTTCAAGTTTACATGCACAAATTTCTGATGTCACATTATACAGCAACAGTATCCTATTTCAGAAAATATTCACCTTTTGTCAATAAAGAGCTGTACTTAAACTCCATCCAATGACTTTGCCTAGGCTGAGATGATATCATTAGTCTGCTACAGGCAGGAGGAAGCATTTCCTTGGTCTCCTCTCCCCCAGTGATCAGAGTGCATCATGTATGCATGCTGACCTGTGTCAGATATTTGTGAACATGAGCCAAGAACTGCACAGTTACCAGGATACAGTGGCGTCCCGAGGCAGGTGCGGGGGGTGCACGCCGCACCGGGTGACACCTACCTCACGGGGTGACACCGGACCCGCTCTACGAAAAAGTAAGTTGTAAAGCAAGCTGACAATCCGAGCAGGAAGGATCCGCTCCATCCTGCGGGGATCATTGGCTCTCTTTACAACTTACCTTTTCGTGGAGCGGGTCTGGTGTCCCCATATAGGTTGCATGCCAACGATCCACGCAGGATGGATCGGATCTGTGGATTGGGGAGCATAATGGATCGGACTCTGATCCATTATGCTCAATCCGCAGATCCGATCCATTCTGCGGGGATCGTCGGAGGGGGTGTCACCAAGTGTTATCGCACCGAGTGACACCAACCCCAGGGACGCCCCTGCCAGGATGTACATGAGTGTGTTATCTGTGAGAAAGCATCACAGTCTAGTGACCTTGAATGATGCCTGAATAAATAAGGAGAGAAGAAAAGAGGGCATGTCAGGGGAGTACTGTGATCTGTAGGAGAGCTAAAGAAAATACCTGGAAGCATGAAAAAATAAAGGCAATTCCAGGGCCACTTTAGCATCACTTATTTTATTTCATAATAATTTCCTCCTAAAAATTTCACAATCATGAATATCACTTAGATTCTTAATCCTTTTTTCCAAATGAAATGAGCAATTGTAGACAGTCCAGTTGTATCCTAGGTTTATAGGGCAGCACAGTGGCTAAATGGTTAGCACTTCCACCTGGCAGTACTGGGGTCATTGGTTCAAATCCCAACCACGGCACCACCTGCCTGGAGTTTGCATGTTCTCCCTGTGCCTCGTGGGTTTCCTCCCACACTCCAAAGACATGCTGGTAGGTGAATTGGTTCCTGTCTAAATTGTCCCTAGTATGTGTATGTATGAATGTGAGTTAGGGACCTTAGATTGTATGCCCCTTGAGGGTTAGGGACCTTAGATTGTACACCCCTTGAGGGTTAAGGACCTTAGATTGTATGCCCCTTGAGGGTTAGGGGCCTTAGATTCTATGCCCCTTGAGGGTTAGGGACCTTAGATTGTACGCCCCTTGAGGGTTAGGGGCCTTAGATTGTACGCCCCTTGAGGGTTAGGGACCTTAGATTGTACGCCCCTTGAGGGTTAGGGACCTTAGATTGTACGCCCCTTGAGGGTTAGGGACCTTAGATTGTATGCCCCTTGAGGGTCAGGGACCTTAGATTGTACACCCCTTGAGGGTTAGGGACCTTAGATTGTACGCCCCTTGAGGGTCAGGGGCCTTAGATTGTACGCCCCTTGAGGGTTAGGGACCTTAGATTGTACGCCCCTTGAGGGTTAGGGACCTTAGATTGTATGCCCCTTGAGGGTTAGGGACCGTAGATTGTACGCCCCTTGAGGGTTAGGGACCTTAGATTGTATGCCCCTTGAGGGTCAGGGGCCTTAGATTGTACGCCCCTTGAGGGTTAGGGACCTTAGATTGTACGCCCCTTGAGGGTCAGGGGCCTTAGATTGTACGCCCCTTGAGGGTTAGGGACCTTAGATTGTATGCCCCTTGAGGGTCAGGGACCTTAGATTGTACGCCCCTTGAGGGTTAGGGACCTTAGATTGTACGCCCCTTGAGGGTTAAGGGCCTTAGATTGTACGCCCCTTGAGGGTTAGGGACCTTAGATTGTACGCCCCTTGAGGGTTAGGGACTGATGTGAATGTACAATATATATATGTAAAGCACGGAGTAAATTGACGGCGCTATATAAGTACCTGAAATAAATACATTTTTATTTTATCTCAGCAGGTGTTATTTTATGATCACCACAACGCCTCTTCCTCCTGTTCTCCTCATTAGGTGTCTCATTGAAGCTCTCCGCTATCACAAGAGTGAAGTTATTGCTATTTTAAGTAGTGAGGATCTTGGTGAATTGAGTGTGGGGATGTTTTCCGTCGGTTCCATTACAGTATCCCTGACGGTGTTATAATTGAATAAGTTACAAGCCACCATTACCTACAGATCAGGCTGAATGAAGAACGTTATGCACCTCTGTGAGCTGAGCCTTCACAGATATAAACTATAAAATAATATTCAAACAGTATACACTCACCGGCCACTTTATTAGGTCCACCTATTCAATTGCTTGGCAACACATATTGATAATCAGCCAATCACATGGCAGCAACTCAATGTATTTAGGCATCTAGACATGGTGAAGACACTTGTGACATCATTGCTTACTACGTGTGAAATCTGTGAATGATCACAGAGATCACATGGTACAAGGCTATTCACAACAGCCTTGTACCATGTGAAAAGCTGTGACCAATCACAGCTGTCACAGTATTTCTCAATGGCTGCAAGAATGCAGCCAGAGAGAAGGAGAAATGATTGCTGTTACAGCCTTTATGGGTGTAAAAGCAATCAGTGTAAAAAAAAAAAAAATCTTCATCACCCCCCACAAGTGGTACAGTGTCACCATGGTGACACTACTGCTAGGGTGACAGTATATTAAAAAAAAAAAACAACATTAATAATAATATTAAAAAAAAATAAAAAAAATAAAAATGTAAAAAAAAATTTTTTTAAATTATAATTTTTGGTTATAAACTAATTTGGGTTATTTTTTTACTAAAAAGATAGCTGAATACATTTTGGCCAAGATTTATGAAGATTATTTATTTGCAAAATTTTATAAGAAATACACTTTTTGGACTTTTTCGTTTAGATAGCAAAAAAAAAAAAAATCCCAGTGGTGAATAAATACCATCAAAATAAAGTTTTATCTGTCTCAAAAAAATGCTAAAAAATTCATATGGGTACAGAGTTGTATGACTGCGCAATTGTCATTCAAAGTATGACAGCGCTGAAAGCTGAAAATTGGCCTGGACAGGAAGGGGGTGAAAGTGTCCGGACAGGAAGGGGGTGAAAGTGTCCGGACTGGAAGGGGGTGAAAGTGTCCGGACTGGAAGGGGGGGAAAGTGTCCGGACTGGAAGGGGGGGAAAGTGTCCAGACTGGAAGGGGGGGAAAGCGTCCGGACTGGAAGGGGGGGAAAGCGTCTGGACTGGAAGGGGGTGGAAAGTGTCCAGACTGGAAGGGGGGGAAAGTGTCCGGACTGGAAGGGGGGGAAAGTGTCCGGACTGGAAGGGGGGAAAGTGTCCGGACTGGAAGGGGGGGGAGTGTCCGGACTGGAAGGAGGTGAAAGTGTCCGGACTGGAAGGGGGGGAAAGTGTCCGGACTGGAAGGGGGGGGAAGTGTCCGGACTGGAAGGGGGGGAAAGTGTCCGGACGGGAAGGGGGGGGAAGTGTCCGGACTGGAAGGGGGGAAAGTGTCCGGACTGGAAGTGGGGAAAGTGTCCGGACTGGAAGTGGGGAAAGTGTCCAGACTGGAAGGGGGGGAAAGTGTCCGGACTGGAAGGGGGGGAAAGTGTCCGGACTGGAAGGAGGTGAAAGTGTCCGGACTGGAAGGGGGGGAAAGTGTCCGGACTGGAAGGGGGGGAAAGTGTCCAGACAGGAAGGGGGGGAAAGTGTCCGGACTGGAAGGGGGTGAAAGTGTCCGGACTGGAAGGGGGGGAAAGTGTCCGGACTGGAAGGGGGTGAAAGTGTCCGGACTGGAAGGGGGGAAAGTGTCCGGACTGGAAGGGGGGGGGAAGTGTCCGGACTGGAAGGGGGTGAAAGTGTCCGGACTGGAAGGGGGGGAAAGTGTCCGGACTGGAAGGGGGGAAAGTGTCCGGACTGGAAGGGGGGGAAAGTGTCCGGACTGGAAGGGGGGGAAAGTGTCCAGACAGGAAGGGGGGGAAAGTGTCCGGACTGGAAGGGGGTGAAAGTGTCCGGACTGGAAGGGGGGGAAAGTGTCCGGACTGGAAGGGGGTGAAAGTGTCCGGACTGGAAGGGGGGAAAGTGTCCGGACTGGAAGGGGGGGGAAAGTGTCCAGACTGGAAGGGGGTGAAAGTGTCCGGACTGGAAGGGGGGAAAGTGTCCGAACTGGAAGGGGGGGAAAGTGTCCGGACTGGAAGGGGGGGAAAGTGTCCGGACAGGAAGGGGGGGAAACTGTCCGGACAGGAAGGGGGGGAAACTGTCGGGACTGGAAGGGGGGGGGAAAGTGTCCGGACAGGAAGTGGTTAAAACATATTTCGTCAGCACACCATGGATCTTCGAAGTAGCGTTGAAGTAGAGTTCAGAGTTTTATTAGAATGATCACATCACAGGAAACTGGTAACACAATAGATCAAAGAAAATACTGTATCACCAGCAAACCGCGGATCTTTGAAGTAGCGTCCAAACATTTATTAGAATTATCACATCAAAGGTGCAACGTTTTGGGGGCATGCAGGATTCCAGGCCTGTGATCACATGCATGACGAAGAGGTCTTGTGTGACCTCGAAACAATGCACCTTTTTTGAGGTGATGTGGTCTAATAAACGTTTGGATGTTACTTTGAGCCCCGGCTCACACTGATGCTGTGCGGAATTTGCACTGGTTTCTGTCTCACCCCGCACTCACTATATCCGCTCCCCTGGACCCTGCATTCACTATATCTGGTCTCCCCGGACCCTGCATTCACTATATCTGGTCTCCCCGGACCCCGCATTCACTATATACTCTCTCCCCAGACCCTGCATTCACTATATCTGGTCTCTCCGGACCCTGCATTCACTATATACTCTCTCCCCAGACCCTGCATTCACTATATCCACTCCCCTGGACCCTGCATTCACTATATCTGGTCCCCTGGACCCCGCATTCACTATATCCGCTCTCCCCGGACCCCGCATTCACTATATCCGGTCTCCCTGGACCCTGCATTCACTATATCCGCTCCCCTGGACCCTGCATTCACTATATACTCTCTCCCCGGACCCTGCATTCACTATATCTGGTCTCCCCGGACCCTGCATTCACTATATCTGGTCTCCCCGGACCCTGCATTCACTATATCTGGTCTCCCCAGACCCTGCATTCACTATATCCACTCCCCTGGACCCGGCATTCACTATATCTGGTCCCCTGGACCCCGCATTCACTATATCCGCTCTCCCCGGACCCCGCATTCACTATATCCGGTCTCCCTGGACCCTGCATTCACTATATCCGCTCCCCTGGACCCTGCTGTCACTATATCCGCTCTCCCCGGACCCTGCATTCTCTATATCCGGTCTCCCCGGACCCCGCATTCACTATATCTGGTCTCCCCGGACCCTGCATTCACTATATACTCTCTCCCCAGACCCTGCATTCACTATATCCACTCCCCTGGACCCGGCATTCACTATATCTGGTCCCCTGGACCCCGCATTCACTATATCCGCTCTCCCCGGACCCCGCATTCACTATATCCGGTCTCCCTGGACCCTGCATTCACTATATCCGCTCCCCTGGACCCTGCTGTCACTATATCCGCTCTCCCCGGACCCTGCATTCTCTATATCTGGTCTCCCCGGACCCTGCATTCACTATATCCGCTCTCCCCGGACCCTGCATTCACTATATCCGCTCTCCCCGGACCCTGCATTCACTATATCCGCTCTCCCCGGACCCTGCATTCACTATATCCGCTCTCCCCGGACCCCGCATTCACTGTATCCGTTCTCCCCGGACCCGGAATTCACTATATCCTCTCTCCCCGGACCCTGCATTCACTATATCCGCTCTCCCCGGACCCTGCATTCACTATATCCGCTCTCCCCGGACCCTGCATTCACTATATTTGCTCTCCCCGGACCCAGCATTCACTATATCCGGTCTCCCCGGACCCCGCATTCACTATATCTGGTCTCCCCGGACCCCGCATTCACTATATCTGGTCTCCCCGGACCCTGCATTCACTATATCCGCTCTCCCCGGACCCTGCATTCACTATATCTGGTCTCCCCGGACCCTGCATTCACTATGTCTGGTCTCCCAGGACCCTGCATTCACTATATCCGCTCTCCCCGGACCCTGCATTCACTATATCCGCTCTCCCCGGACCCCGCATTCACTATATCTGGTCTCCCCGGACCCTGCATTCACTATATCCGGTCTCCCCGGACCCTGCATTCACTATATCTGGTCTCCCACAGTACACAGAACATGGAAATGCAATTATTTTAGTAAATATAAACTACTAAATACCTTTTCTCATCAGCGGTATATAGCAGTCTTGTGACCTCTAACTGTCCATCCCGCCACTAGCTATAGCTTGTAGGATGAGTTTTCTTTCTACTCCAGGAGGATGGAAATCCCCTGATCTCTGTCTGGACAGCGCTGATTGGCCCTGTGCTAATCACATGCTCTCCCAAGAAAAAAAAACTCTAGCAATACACACCAAACTGAGCATGTGCATGCCTGCAGTTCAGTCTGGAGATAAGAGGTGGTCACTTGAAAAAGGGGAGGAACAGGGAAGAAAGGATCAAACAGCCTCCTGCTAGAGGATTAACCCCTTAGGTTCCACAGTGAGTATAACAAGCATGCTTTACTGCATCTACAGACTGATTGTACTGTTGTGGGTTTAGTAACACTTTAAAGTTCAACTCCATCCAAAACATGTTTAGCTTTGGATATAGCAGTGTTCCCTTGCTTACATTTTTAGACTGCTATTGTTGACTAGTTTCTGAAGGTGCAGGCTCTGGGGCTGTCAACCATATCCTTCCATCAATACCTAATGAGTCCCTGACCTGGAACAAGCATGTAGCCAGTAAAGTGTCAGGATACCTGATATGTGCATGCTTGTTCCAGGTCACTGCCACAACAAGTAGCGTAAGCATGACCTCCCCAAATCTATGCCTTTGGGAACGAGACATTGCTCATGGTGTGTCCCCGTAGAGGCATGATAGGGTGTAGAGGGTGGAGTAAACAGCACATTAGGACACAGTTCTGCCTCTGACATAAGTAGAAAGCTGGGGTGGGAGGCGTTGGTGTAGGTTGATTCAACAGTGGGGTAGAGGAGGTTTAAAGGCAGGGGCGGACTGACCATTTGGGAACTCGGGCACTGCCTGAGGGCCCCGGGGTCAGTAGGGGGCCCCATGAGATGGTACCTTTCATAGGCTTTTTTGGGTGTGGTTTTAGTGTGGGCTAGGACACAGGGTTCCCCATGATCCCCTATTGCCCGGGGGCCCCATGAGTTGTCAGTCTACCCCTGGTTAAAGGAGTTGCCCTTTAATAAGGTTACATACATTAATTTGGTCACATGCCCATGTACTTAATGATAACATGATCTGTGGATGGATGGATGGATGGATGGATGGATGGGTGGATGGATGGATGGGTGGATGGATGGATTGATGGATGGATGGATGAATGGATGGATGGATGGATGGGTGGATAGATAGATGGATGGATTGATGGGTGGATGGATGGATGGATGAATGGATGGATGAATGAATGGATGGGTGGATGGATGGATGGATTGATGGGTGGATGGATGGATGAATGGATGGATGAATGGATGGATGGGTGGATGGATAGATGGATGGATTGATGGGTGGATGGATGGATGGATGGATGGATGGATGGGTGGATGGATGGGTGGATGGATGGGTGGATGGATGGATGGATGGATGGATGAATGGATGGATGGATGGATGGGTGGATGGATAGATGGATTGATGGGTGGATGGATGGATGGATGAATGGATGGATGGGTGGATGGATAGATGGATGGATTGATGGATGGATTGATGGGTGGATGGATAGATGGATGGATGGATGAATGGATGGATGGGTGGATGGATAGATGGATGGATTGATGGGTGGATTGATGGGTGGATGGATAGATGGGTGGATGGATGGATGGATGAATGGATGGATTCTGTAAAAATATAAAATGGGAAAAGACTGAGTTTCTGATGTGCTTCACTAGTGCGCTGTTTTTGGTTGTGTTTCCTGAGCTGGAATGCCTTCCTGGCAGAACCTGGAGAAAACTATTTAGTGCGGCTGATTTGACGGAGGATGGATGGACGTCTGGACTCCCAGCTGCCTCCGCCGCATGTCCGCGACAAGGTAAAACAATTTATTTGTATTGTTTTCATTGTGTAATTCCCCTGGCCTGCCAGATGCTGAATTCATTTCCATTGTAAACTCCAGCTACTTAGAGTTCTCCATGTTACTCTTCTACTGGGCCCCATCCAGCAGCCCCATTAGATGCTTGGTTGGGATTCAAGGGATTATTATCACGTTTTATATTTTTATTAATAAAAGAAAGAATGGCTGAGATCTGTTTTCAGGTCCAGGATGGGAAAGGAGAGACTTGGAGAATGGGTGTCCCTCACCAATGAGCATTTGAAGCACAGGAGCAGGAACTGGGCTTCATCCTCCGGGGCCCCATGGTCACAGATCCACCTCCCTGGGTTTGTAGGCCTGCCTGTGTTGCCCCAATTTCCAGGCTGTGGGCGCTCAGTCTGTACAGGATGTGGATGTGTCTTTGGGGTCTTATTGAATCTTCAGGGATGCGGCCAGTTTGTGGTCTGGTATCTAGGAGTTAATGGGGGTCACCTACCATTTTTTGTGGTCGGTAACCAGGCCCAATACTTCACTGCCTTGGTGGAAGAATGGGGTGCTGACACTGTCAGAGCTTTTTGATGGTGTCACCCCCCCCCCTTCTCTGTCTGCTCTCTCTGCCATCTCTCCATTTTTCTCTCCTTCCTCCCATCTCTCATTCTCTCTCAACCTATCTCTAACTCTTCATTTACTGTCCTCTCTCCCTCCCCATCCTCTCTCTTTCTTACTCTCTCTCTTTCCTCCTTCTCCTCTTTCTCTCCTTCTTTCTTTCTATCTCTACCCCCCCCCCTCCACCACCACCACTTACCCCCCCCCCACTCATCCTCACTCCTCCACCTCACCTCTCTCCCTATCTCTGTCCCCACCCTACCCTTTCTCACTTTTCTTTCTTCTCCTCTCCTCTCTTCTCCTCTATCTCTCTCCTCTCTCACTCCCCCCCATCCTCACTCCCTATCTCTCTCTCCTCTGCTCTCTCGCTCCTCCCCTCCACCTCTCTCCCTATCCTCTCTCCCTCCTCTCTTGCTCACCCTCCCCCATCTGCTCTCCCTTTCTCGCCTCTCCTCTCTCACTCTCCCCCCATCCTATCTCCTTATCTGACTCTCCTCCCTCTCTCTCTCTCTTCTCTCGCACCCCCTCCCCTACCCTCTCTCCCTCTCTCACCTCTCTTCTCTCACTTCTCCTTATCTCCCTCTCCTGTCTCGCTCCCCCCATCCCCTCTCTCTATTGCTGTCTTCTCTCTCTCTCCTCCCAATCCTCTCTCCATATATCTCTCTTCTCTCTCACTTCCCCCATCCCCTCTCTTTATTGCTCTCTCTCCTCGCTTGCTCCTCCCCACAACCCCTCTCCCTATCTCTCTCACTCTTCCCCATCCACTCTCTCTCTCCTCACTCCCCCCACCCCCCCTCTCTCTCTCTCTCCTCTCCCTCTCTCCCCATCCTCATTCTCCTTCTCTATCTCCTCTCTTGCTCCCCAATCCCCACTTTCTATCGCTCTTCTTTCCTCTCTTGCTCCTCCGCCCAACCCCTCTCCCTATCTCTCTCCTTTTGCTCTCCCTCCATCTTTTCTCCCTGTCTCTTTCTCCTCTTGCTCTACCCTCCCCCCATCCTCTCTCCTCTCCTCTTGCTCCCCCCCATCCTCTCTCCCTACCTCTCTCTCCTCTCCTCTTGCTCCCTCCATCCTCTCTCTATATCTCTCTCTTCTCCTCTTGCTCCCCCCAATCCTCTCTTGCTCTCCTTTCTCTCTCTCCCCCATCATCATCTTTCTTTCTTTCTTTCTTTCTTTCTTTCTTTCTTTCTTTCTCTCTTTCTCCATCTCTTCTCTCTATCCATCCATCTATCAGTCTCTCTCTGATTCCCCCCCCATCCTCTTTCTCATCTTCCCTCCATCTCTCCCTTGTTGCCTCCATCCAGGTTCTCGTAGTGTTGAGCTGGATCATTCATTAGAAATGTCCCTTCAGTAAATGAGGATGGAAGGGTCACCTCGACATCACTTCACTCTCAGTAATTTCATGCAAAACCACACTTGCCCAGAGACAGCGGGAGAAAATGAAAATATTAATTACTACTCGTGGATCTCTGGGACGGCCGTCTCATCAATAAACGTCTACTCTGAGCTGGACAGAAAGTCAAACTTCTCTGCATGAATGGAATGATCACAGCGAAGGGCAGGCGCCTGGTGTCATTAATACCCCGAAGTCACTTCCCGCGGATGGTGGGGGCAGATTTTTGTGATGGAGATGACTGTGTTTACTTTGTAATCGCTCAGATTATGGAAAGAATATTTTAATGACGTGTCCAAAAACTGGCAGGCAAAAAAATCAGACATTGCAGGACACATCTGGCAGTCATTTTCCGACAAGGAGGATATGGAGTAAGAACACATCAACAAATACATTGGTTTTTCCTCTCCTTTATTACCATCTCTTCCTCCATAAAATGTCCATATCTAGAAATACAACACTCAGGAACCGCTAGCAACATGATTTAAAGTGGACCTCCCATAAACTTCACATTTTGCTGTCCAGAAATTCCTGATATCACAATATATAGCAACAGTAATGCCACCTTTTATTATTGCACAGCCATCCTTGAGCTCCAGTTAGTGACTTTGCCTAGGCTGAGATAATGTAATCAGTCTGTTGCTGGCAGGAGGAAGCATTTCTCCAGTCTCCACTCCCCCAGTATTCAGATTGTAACTTTGTAGCAAATCCCAAGGTGAGAGACTTCAGCAGGGGCTGAGTGATATGGCCTAGGCTGAGATGATGTCATCAGTCTGCTGCAGGCAGGAGGACATGGCCTAGGCTGAGATGATGTCATCAGTTTGCTGCAGGCAGGAGGACATGGCCCAGGCTGAGATGATGTCATCAGTCTGCTTCAGGCAGGAGGACATGGCCCAGGCTGAGATGATGTCATCAGTCTGCTTCAGGCAGGAGGACATGGTCTTGTCTGAGATGATGTCATCAGTCTGCTGCAGTCTACTTTGATGCCATCCCAGTCTTAGGGTTCAATATTGAGTTGGCCCCGCCCTTTCCACGCACATGACTTTAATGGCCTCCTAGTCTTAGTCCGTAGGGTTCAATATTGAGTTGGCCCCGCCCTTTGCAGCTATAACAGCTTCAACTCTTCTGGGAAGGCCGTCCACAAGGTTTAGGAGGGTGTCTATGGGAAGGTTGGACCATTCTTCCAGAAGCACATTTGTGATGTCAGGCACTGATGTCGGGGGAGGAGGCCTGGCTCTAAATCTCCGCTCTAATTCATCCCAAAGGTGGTCGAAGTCAGGACTTTTTGCAGGCCAGTCAAGTTCCTCCACCCCAAATTGGCTCCTCCATGTCTTTATGGACCTTGCTTTGTGCACTGGTATTCAGTCATGTTGGAACAGGAAGGGGCCATCCCCAAACTCTTCCCACAAAGTTGGGAGCATGAAATTGTCCAAAATGTCTTGGTATGCTGATACCTTAAGAGTTCCCTTCACTGGAACTAGGGGGCCAAGCCCAACCCCTGAAGAACAACCCCACACCATAATCCCCCTCCACCAAACTTTACACTTGGCACAATGCAGTCAGGCAAATACCATTATCCTGGCAAACCCAGACATGTCCACTGGATCGTCACTCCAGAGAACACGTCTCCACTGCTCTAGAGTCCAGTGGCAGCATGCTTTACACCACAGCATCCGACGCTTTGCAATGCACTTGGTGATGTAAGGCTTAGATGCAGCTGCTCGGCCATAGAAACACATTCCATGAAGCTACACACTGTTGTTGTGCTAATCTGAAGGACACACAATATTTGGAAGTCTTTAGCTATTGACTCTGCAGACAGTTGGTGACTTCTGCGCACTGTGCGCTTCAGCATGCGCTGACCCCCCTCTGTCATGTGACATGGCCTACCACTTGGTGGCTGAGTGGCTGTTGTTCCCAGTTGCTTCCACTTTGTTATAATCCCACTAACAGTTGACTATAAAATATTTAGTAGCAAAGAAGGATGGACTTGGACAGGTGGCAACCTATCATGGGACCACGCCGGAATTTGTTGAGCTGCTGAGAGCGACCCATTCTTCAACAAATGTTTGTAGAAGCCGTCTGCGTGCCTAGGTACTTGATTTTATATACCTGTGGCCATGATTTAGAGGCAATATAGTATATGTCTAATAGGTACAAATCAGTTGACCCTGCCAGATATTCAGAGCTCCTTTATGTCATCTGTATGTTTCCTGTGTTTGTGTCTATTTAGCCCTCTTAGTGCTTATCTTGGACTGCAGAATGATTAGCCTTTATTTTGCAGAGATCTGAGAGTGGGATTGGTTGAGTAGCAAAAGACACTGGACAGGGCTGACACCATTCATTCCATGCTCTGTGTTGTCAGCCCACAACTTAGAAGTTGAGTGCATTTCTGGTGATCAATAGATATTTTTCTGTACTTGCAGGGACTTTACCCTTTTCACTGCCACCAATGTAATGCAACTCCGGCCTGCAGACTGACTTCTAGCTGCTTGGCCCCTCCTTCACCATGGATGAATGGCGCTTTGTGAATGGCCACCTGTAGTCTTCTGGGACCTGTCACATTTCCCACAAGACTACAGAGAGGACAACTCCATGGGAGTGGGAGCGGGTACCTGTCAAATTCGGGTACCCACTCCCCCCGCTCCCAAAAGGTCTGTAGTCTCTGTTGTACTATGTCCGCAGTCTATGGTCATCTCCCGTACCGTGTCCGCAGTCTCTGGTCATCTCCTGTACTGTGTCCGCAGTCTCTGGTCATCTCCTGTACTGTGTCCGCAGTCTCTGGTCATCTCCCGTACCGTGTCCGCAGTCTCTGGTCATCTCCTGTACTGTGTCCACAGTCTCTGGTCATCTCCCGTCATCTCCCGTATTATGTCCGCAGTCTCTGGTCATCTCCTGTACTGTGTCCACAGTCTCTGGTCATCTCCCGTCATCTCCCGTATTATGTCCGCAGTCTCTGGTCATCTCCTGTATTGTGTCCGCAGTCTCTGGTCATCTCCTGTACCGTGTCCGCAGTCTCTGGTCATCTCCTGTACTGTGTCCACAGTCTCTGGTCATCTCCTGTACTATGTCTGCAGTCTCTGGTCATTTCCCATACTGTGTCCGCAGTCTCTGGTCATCTCCTGTACTATGTCCGCAGTCTCTGGTCATCTCCCGTACTATGTCCGCAGTCTCTGGTCATCTCCCGCACTATGTCCACAGTCTCTGGTCATCTCCCGCACTATGTCCGCAGTCTCTGGTCATCTCCCGTACTATGTCTGCAGTCTCTGGTCATCCCCCGCACTATGTCCACAGTCTCTGGTCATCTCCCGTACTATGTCCGTAGTCTCTGGTCATCTCCTATACTATGTCTTCAGTCTCTGGTCATCTCCTGTACTATGTTCGCAGTCTCTGGTCATGTCCTGTACTATGTCCGCAGTCTCTGGTCATCTCCTGTACTATGTCCGTAGTCTCTGGTCAACCCATGTACTACGTCCACAGTCTCTGGTCATCTCCTGTACTATGTCTGCAGTCTCTGGTCATCATCTCCTGTACTGTGTCCGCAGTCTCTGGTCATCTCCTGTACTATGTCTGCAGTCTCTGGTCATCTCCTGTACTATGTTCGCAGTCTCTGGTCATCTCCTGTAGTATGTCCGCAGTCTCTGGTCATCTCCTGTACTGTGTCAGTAGTCTCTGGTCATCTCCTGTACTGTGTCCACAGTCTCTGGTCAACTCCTGTACTATGTCCGCAGTCTCTGGTCATGTCCTGTACTATGTCCGCAGTCTCTGGTCATCTCCTGTACTATGTCCGTAGTCTCTGGTCAACCCCTGTACTACGTCCGGTCTCTGGTCATCTCCTGTACTGTGTCCGCAGTCTCTGGTCATCTCCTGTACTACGTCTGCAGTCTCTGGTCATCTCCTATACTATGTCTTCAGTCTCTGGTCTTTTCCTGTACTATGTTCGCAGTCTCTGGTCATGTCCTGTACTATGTCCGCAGTCTCTGGTCATCTCCTGTACTATGTCCGTAGTCTCTGGTCAACCCTTGTACCATGTCGGGTCTCTGGTCAACCCATGTACTACGTCCACAGTCTCTGGTCATCTCCTGTACTATGTCTGCAGTCTCTGGTCATCATCTCCTGTACTGTGTCCGCAGTCTCTGGTCATCTCCTGTACTATGTCTGCAGTCTCTGGTCATCTCCTGTACTATGTTCGCAGTCTCTGGTCATCTCCTGTAGTATGTCCGCAGTCTCTGGTCATCTCCTGTACTGTGTCAGTAGTCTCTGGTCATCTCCTGTACTGTGTCCACAGTCTCTGGTCAACTCCTGTACTATGTCCGCAGTCTCTGGTCATGTCCTGTACTATGTCCGCAGTCTCTGGTCATCTCCTGTACTACGTCCGTAGTCTCTGGTCAACCCCTGTACTACGTCCGGTCTCTGGTCATCTCCTGTACTGTGTCCGCAGTCTCTGGTCATCTCCTGTACTACGTCTGCAGTCTCTGGTCATCTCCTGTACTAGGTCCGCAGTCTCTGGTCATCAACTGTACTATGTCCGCAGTCTCTGGTCATCCCCTATACTGTGTTTGCAGTCTGTGGTCATCTCCTGTACTGTGTCCGCAGTCTCTGGTCATTTTCTATACTATGTCTGCAGTCCATTGGTTCAGAATATTTTTTTTCTTGTTTTCCTCCTCTAAAATCTAGGTGCGTCTTGGAGCGAAAAATACAGTGTTTTATTTCATTATAATTTGATATATGCTTTAAGTACCAAACTGGCACCAAAGTGGAGAGCCTGAGTGATGGCAGTTAAGGTGAGTATGTTACAAATGTGTGTTTGCAGAGAGCCTCTCACATCACCAATATACCCAATGTGAATCATTTAATCAAGATGGTGCCTTAAAAAGAGAAAACAGCCCAGTAAGGTTGTTGTTTAATAGCGCGCATCTTCACCGATACACCGGCGCCATTACATGGTATTTCATGCTGCTTATTGTTTTGTGGGTCTGTGTGATCCATTCTCGTTCCACACGTGGCGCCCTTGCCGCCGTGTCCGCCATTAAATCTGCCAGCGGGGACCAGTGTTTTATGTCAGAGGGCCTGATACAAAAGTTTCATAATCAGCTTCATTTCTGGCTAACGTTACGGCTCCCGATCGGAGCATTAGCACAAATTTATGTCGGCAATAACAACGGAGCAACACTGCCAGAATACGAGGCTACAATATTGTTGTTGTTTTTTTTTTTTAATTCCGCTCTGCAGGGTAAACTGACCAGATGACAGCAAGAGCCGCTAACAGCGAGAAAATGTGTTCCAATACAGCAAAAGAAAAACAGGAGGAGAGCTGAGGCCAATGCGAAGCACAGCAGCGGCGAGGAGATGAGGACAACATTATTTTGTCTTTTACGTGTTGAATCCAAACATCACGGTTGCAGATAGATGGGAATGCACTCTTTATGACTTGACTGGTTTTAGGGTTCATCTTGGTCATTAGAGGTAAAAGAACAGATGACATTATTGAACATTGGGGCCCATTCACATGTAAGTGTTAATGAACTGTAGCAGAGAAATATCAGGTCTCCTGCCCTGCCAGAGAGAACCTGTGATGTGCGACTCAAATGTGGAAAACTCGGACTGGACGGACAAAAAGGACAAAAACAGCTTCCGTATACACTATATTGCCAAAAGTATGGAAATGCCTGCCTTTCCACGCACATAAACTTCAATGGCATCCCAGTCTTAGTCCACAGGGTTCAATATTGAGTTGGCCCCGCCCTTTGCAGCTATAACAGCTTCAACTCTTCTGGGAAGACCGTCCACAAGGTTTAGGAGGGTGTCTATGGGAAGGTTGGACCATTCTTCCAGAAGCACATTTGTCAGGTCAGGCACTGATGTCGGAAGAGAAGGTCTGGCTTGCAATTTCCGCTCTAATTCATCCCAAAGGTGTTCTATGGGGTTGAGATCAGGACTCTGTGCAGGACAGTCAAGTTCCTCCACCCCAAACTGGCTCATCCATGTCTTTATGGGCCTTGCTTTGTGCACTAGTGAGTAGTAATTTAGGAATAGGAAGGGGCCATCCCCAAACTCTTCCCACAAATTTGGGAGCAGAAAGACAACCCCACACCATAATCCCCCCTCCACCAAACTTTACACTTGGCACAATGCAATCAGGCAAGTACCGTTCTTCTAGCAATTGCCAAACCCAGATACGTCCATTGGATTGCCAAACAGAGAAGTGTGATTGGTCACTCCAGAGAACACGTCTCCACTGCTCTAGAGTCCAGTGGTGGCATGCTTTACGCCATTGCATCCGATGCTTTGCATTGCACTTGGTGATGTAAGGGTTGGATGCAGACACATGGAAACCCATTTGATGAAGCTCTCTATGCACTGTTGTTTTGCTAATCTCAAGGCCACATGAAGTTTGGAGGTCTTTAGCTATTGACTTAGCAGACAGTTGGTTGGATGGCACTGGGTGTCAGTCCAGAAGAGGAAAGGTGCTGGATTGCAGATAGGTGTGTCAACAGGGGGCAGTGCAGGAAAGAAGGTTAGTATACCAGCAAAAGCTGCTTTTTTTTATTACAACTACTGAGAAAGTCAGGTTTTAAGGCTTATAATTCTTCCACTTACCTTCCCTGTACTCCCCTGTCACTCTATACCTCCACAGTCTTGAATGGTGTTCTAGCCTAATGTCATCACGTCATTGGACAGTCAATGGGAAGTGTCCACATCATCCAGCCAGCAACATAGATAATAGAAGGACCCTTTCACTCTACTGTAGTTACAGAGAAGACTTGAGATCCAACTGTTACACTAACATTCTCTATCAGGTAGCGACAACTCACTCAAGGTGTGGAGCCTAAGAACCAGCTGGTCTTCACCAGAACTTCTGATGGTGGAGATGGGTCAAGAGGAACGTTTGCTGTGGGCTACCACCAAGTTGTAGCCCTTAGGATCGCCCTACCATGGGGTGATCAAGGACAGGAAGATCAAGGTGTGGAGTCTAATGTACACTAGAGGATCATCAATATAATAGTATTACAGGCAGGAGTAAAGATGGTCATTCAGAGAGTAGTCCAGTCAATCCTGGTTGGGTTCGGCAATCTTGTGGGTAAGTATTATAGCTCATTGTAACAAGGGGTAGCTTGTGAGATAGCACAGCACAAGCCACTTCCACGACTGATGCCTAAATACATTTACCTTTACAATAAACCAGAAACAAATTCTCCTGCGCTCTAGGACCCAGGCGGGTGGAGGATGCATGGAACCAGAACTAGAAAAAATCGACCACTAGTGCATGTAGAGTTGTACAGCTCCAAACAAGGCTGGGGAAGCCCGATCAATACTGCAAAGTGAAAAAAAAAAGAAAAAAGCGCACCAACCTAGCACATTACCTCAGTAACCAAAATGTATTAATTATAAAATGATACTCACAAACAGCGAATACAATCAGGCATGTAAGTCCTCAGAGGGACTTGAAAGATAAGGAGCCAGCGCAAATCCCATCATGGGGGTAGATACTCAGTACAGCTGATGCATTTCGAAGGGCATCCCTAGCTCTGATGAAAAAGGGATGCCCTTTGAAACGCATCAGCTGTACTGAGTATCTACCCCCATGATGGGATTTGCGCTGGCTCCTTATCTTTCAAGTCCCTCTGAGGACTTACACGCCTGATTTTATTCATAGATTCTGTTTGTGAGTATCATTTTATAATTAATACATTTTGGTTACTGAGGTAATGCACAAGGTTGATACATTTACCTTTACGTCAGAGGGCACACCCAGTATCGTTTCAGGGAGTTCTGAATGTCCTAGCAGGGTTTCTGAGAGCATCAATGGAAGTAGTAGCAAAGATTCTGCAAGTACCTTTGGAAGTACTGGTAGGGATTCTGGAGCTCCTGGCAGGGATTCTGAGAGTAGGAGTTCTGGAAGTCCTGGCAGAGGTTCTGTGAGTACCAATGGAAGTACTGCCAGGGATTTTGGATGTCCTGGGTTCTGCAAGCACCATTCGAATTACTGGCAGAGATTCTACGAGTACCATTGAAAGTACTGGCATTGACTCTGGAAGTCCTGGCGGTCTCAAAAGTACTGTAACACCGACACATCACATGACCAGCGATTTAGGTAAGTATTTTGCTGAATTTAGATTAATATATTTGAAAATAACACGATGATTAGTTGTGGTGGGGGCTGGAAGTGGAAATGGTGCCTAGAAAGTGGAATCAATAACTTTCCAAGTTCCTCAAACTTTCGTAGAGATATTTTCTTTTGTCTAAGCTTCTGCACAGTGAGATTGACCTTCTTGCCGATGCCCAGCATGCAGGCGGATTCTCAGAATAAGATTGGGCTATTTTAAATGAAACTCGTCATTGTCATTTTCTGAATAGAGAGTCTTCCATCCATGAAATTTTGGAAATGGAAAAACTAAAGAACGAATTACACTGTTCAAATCCTCTCCTTCCAATCACAAATTGTCTCTTTTCTTCATGTTTTTTAAGCCCAGAGCAATCTGAATACTTAGCCTCTGCCTCTCATCTGCTGATGGCCTTCCAAAAACGCAATTGTAGTTTGAATTTATACAATTGATCCATCCCCGACTTTCAACATATAAAATGTTCTGACTCTGTATCTAAAATTTGTTTTGCTTAAACGATGTCTTTAACAGAAATGTTATGGCTCGCCTCCAAGTGTCAATACTTTAAAGCCTATCTCAGGACCAAAACAAATTCTCTCTATCTCTTCCTCCCTTTCAAAATATTAAAAAAAAAAAAAAACCTTTTTTGCTTTCTGACTTTGCCGCCCAATTGTTTGCTAGTTATTGTTATTATAGAGGATTGTTGTAGCTCCAACTGTTTGCACAGTGCTTTACAACATAGAGTACAGTTTGCGCCCATGCACATGGGGTGTTTGGCCAGCTGTCTAGCCATGCTGCCAGCAGTTTGTCAAACTCTATGAGAGGATGATATCTGCTGGCTCTGGACAGGGTTGGATGGTGCATCTATGCTTGTGACCAATGACCTAAACTCAATGGGATGCTTCCCATTCATAGAGACCACATGACCAATATTATGGCACTAGCCATGTGACACAGTACCAGGGGATCATTCTTAGTACAAGAAATTATACAAAGTGGATATTACAGTTAAAATATCTTTATTTGTGCAGGTCTTCCTAAAGGATGAGAACATTGAGAAGGATGAGAGAGCTTGAAGGTCCTGACAATGGATGAACTAAGGTTCAGAAATGGTCACATGACAGCAGGCCAATCACCCAGTCAGCCTTGGTCCTGGAAAATTATGCCCCACAGCCACACATAACAAAGGGACGGGGATGCTGGTGACTTCATTGACCTAATAAGGCCATATGGCCATATTAGGATGATTTCAGGGCTTTGTGGCTTTATAATGTCAATGATGTCACCAGCATCCTTGTCCCTTTTGCAGGGCGGGGAATTCCATGATCCCTAGTCCTGAGATCCAAGGATAACACTTCTGCAGAGTGGGTGCTTGAAGTCTCACCTACCACAAGAACAAAACCCTGCCCATCATAACTAAAAACTCATTCACATTGGTGAGATTTCAATCAAGTTGGGTGATCTATGAATGAAGCGGGTTAGGCCTTTCAATCATCAGCCTCTCCCCCATTCATAGATCCTGTTTTTATTCATAAAAGCTGTAGCAGGGGCGGGCTGACAACTCATGGGGCCCCTGGGCAATAGGGGACCACGGGGCCCCTATGTCCTTGCCCAAACTCAAAAAAGCCTATAAAAAGATACCAGGGGCATCTCACGGGGCCCCCCTACTGCCCCGGGCCCACGGGCAGTGCTCGAGTTTACAAATGGTCAGTCCGCCCCTGAGCTGTAGTATGGCTTCTATGAATGGTGGAACAAGCTTGGGGTGTCTGCGCATGCGTGGGAGAGACAGCGCAGATGGAGACCAGAGTTGGCAGAGAATTGTATTAACAATAGAATCCCAGGGAGGTGGTACAGATTCTGTTTACCACAGCCAAACTGGCGGGTCCCACCTACCATAGTAACAAAACCCTTCCCATCATAACTGAGAACTCCTTCACGTTGGTAGAATTTCAACCAAGTTGGGTGATCTATGAATAGAGTGGGTTAAACCTATCAATCATCTACCTCCCCTCCATTCATAGATTCTGTTTTTATTCATATAAGCTGAGTATGGCTTCTATGAATGGTGGAGCAAGCTTGGTATGTCTGCGCATGTGTGGGAGAGAGCGCAGATGGAGACCAGGGTTGGCAGAGAATTGTATTAACAATAGAATCCCAGGGAGGTGGTACAGTGTCTGTGTAACACAACCAATCTGGCAGGCAGCACTAACAGAGAGCACTTCATTTATAACTTGCAGTGACCTACGATGCCAACACCTGTCAAAGTTGGTCAGAAGTTGGTCTTGCCAAAAGTTCTCACATGGAGTAAAGCTCCTTCTGAGACACTGACAAACAGTCCCTAGTCTGTCTGTCCTTCTCTGGAACCTCTCCCTACCAGGGGCATCTTTGTCGCAAGGCAAACAAGGCATCTGCCTTGGGTGACATTTTTGAAGGGAGTGGCGCCACCCCCCTCACCCAGCAGAAGTGACACACAGGAGTTTTTATGTAGGCTTGCAGCAGTTTTTGCTACATACATGGGAATGGAACTGATCCGTGACTGCGAGAGGTTGCTGGAGGATGGGTGGAGAGGGTGTCCAGTGTCCTACTCTCGTTGGAAGATGCCGCGCCATGTCCTGGCTTTCGTCCGATTCGCCTGCCAGCTAGACTCGCTTCACCTGTCCGTCGAGTGACATAAGCCAACCCTTCCCCTCTTTTATCCTCCCCCCCACCGAATGGCCTGGCTCCTGCAATGGCAGACGGTGGTCGCCAGATCTGCAGGCCAGGGCACACACACAGGCCAGAGCTGGAGTGCTGCCTGGGAGCTGCCGGAGCTCAGCTGTGCCACTACAGTGGCAGAGGGTGGTGGTTGGGGGGCGGGTGTTTTGGTGGGCGGTGGTGGCAGAGGGTGGTGGTAACAGAGGGGCAGGGGTGTTGGCGGGTGGCGGTGACGGATGCCTGGTGGTGGTCACAGCCGGAAAAGGGGGGTGCCCAATTTTAGTGTTGCCTAGGGCAGCACAAGGGATAAATACACTAGGCACGCTCTCCCTAACCAGAGGGTTCCTGTCCTTAACCTAGCCACTACACAAAATGCATGACAACTCAAGGGGGACTCAGTGCTAGCACTGCCCACACTAAAGATGGCAGCAGAGGTCATCCAGGGCAGCAGCACTCAACCAGACAGCTGCTCTCCAGACGACATCTAGGGAGGCCTCACAGGAACATGTGTTCCCCCCATCCTCTGCTCTCTCTGCATGGTGACTGCTGAACCACGTCACCTGTGCTGGGAGGCCAAACTACACCTGCCCTACATGCAGATGTGCCGCAGGGTTCTGTCGGGACCCGAAGGCTGGGCAGAGCCCTTTGGCACATCTGCACATGTGCTGGAATAACATATATTGCGGAAACGGGGGCAGGACAAAAATGAAAGTAGATTGATGTTCCTCTTTGATGTCATTTTTAGTAGCTTTAAATCTGCAGCTTTAAGAAAACAATCCCTGGTGATTCTGCAATGAGGGTCCTTGGTCGGCCACTTCCGGTTATATGGTGACAACGCACTGTCCCTGTCTCCCAACTGTGCTCTTGCACTGTCACCCGATGGAGACTACAAGAGGTTGTTTCAGCACACTTTTTACACAGGGATGGTCCACTGTTGTCACTAGAGATGAGCGAATCGAACTAGGCGAACCGGAATTCGAGTCGAATTTCAGGAAATATTCGATTCGTGTCGAAACCGAAATTTTGCCTACTTCGGGTGCGCGAATCGAACATTTCCCGATCAGCCGGCAAAAGTGTCCCTGCAGTGAGCTCCGCTATTTCTGACAGTTCTCTGACAGAAGGAACACATGTTTAGCGGTTGAAACATTGTATCTATTAGTTTACATTTAGGATACAGATGTTTCAACCACTGTTCATGTGAAGAAGCTGTGAGAGAACTGTCAGAAATAGAGGAACTCTGCACATACACTTTTTGCCGGCTTGGAATTATTCTTCTTTTCATCCTACTTCTTCTTCTTCTTCCTCCTCAGAAGAAGAGGATGAGGATGAGGATGAAGAAGAAGAAGAAGAAGAAGAAGAAGAAGAAGAAGAAGTAGGATGAAAAGAAGAATAATTCCAAGCCGGCAAAAAGTGTATGTGCAGAGTTCCTCTATTTCTGACAGTTCTCTCACAGCTTCTTCACATGTACAGCGGTTGAAACATCTGTATCCTAAATGGAAACTAATAGATACAATTTGTATCTATTAGTTTCCATTTAGGATACAGATATTTCAACCGCTGTACATGTGAAGAAGCTGTGAGAGAACTGTCAGAAATAGAGGAACTCTGCACATACACTTTTTGCCGGCTTGGAATTATTCTTCTTTTCATTCTTCTTCTTCTTCCTCATCCTCATCCTCATCCTCATCCTCTTCTTCTGAGGATGAGGATGAAGAAGAAGAAGAAGAAGAAGTAGGATGAAAAGAAGAATAATTCCAAGCCGGCAAAAAGTGTATGTGCAGAGTTCCTCTATTCTGCAGATACACTTAGAGGAGCTCTGCAGATACACTTAGAGGAGCTCTGCACATACACTTTTTGCCGGCTTGGAATTAATCTTATTTTCATCCTACTTCTTCTTCTTCTTCTTCTTCTTCTTCTTCATCCTCATCCTCAGAAGAAGAAGAGGATGAGGATGAGGATGAAGAAGAAGAAGAAGAAGTAGGATGAAAATAAGAATAATTCCAAACCGGAAAAAAGTGTATGTGCAGAGCTCCTCTAAGTGTATCTGCAGAGCTCCTCTAAGTGTATCTGCAGAATAGAGGAACTCTGCACATACACTTTTTGCCGGAAACCGCTGTATGGAGTGAATGTCCCAGAACTGTCAGAAATAGACTATTTATGACAGTTCTGGGACATTCACTGCATACAGCTGTTTTAACCGCTGTATGGAGGGAATGTCATGGAACTGTCAGAAATAGACTATTAATGACAGTTCTGGGACTGTCCTTCAATGCAGCGGTTGAAACATTGTATGTATTTGTTTCCATAAATGGATCCATTTATGGAAACAAATACATACAATGTTTCAACCGCTGCATGGAAGGACAGTCCCAGAACTGTCATTAATAGTCTATTTCTGACAGTTCCATGACATTCCCTCCATACAGCGGTTAAAACAGCTGTATGCAGTGAATGTCCCAGATCTATCAGAAATAGACTATTTATGACAGTTCTGGGACATTCACTGCATACAGCTGTTTTAACCGCTGTATGGAGGGAATGTCATGGAACTGTCAGAAATAGACTATTAATGACAGTTCTGGGACTGTCCTTCAATGCAGCGGTTGAAACATTGTATGTATTTGTTTCCATAAATGGATCCATTTATGGAAACAAATACATACAATGTTTCAACCGCTGTATGGAAGGACAGTCCCACAACTGTCATTAATAGTCTATTTCTGACAGTTCCATGACATTCCCTCCATACAGCGGTTAAAACAGCTGTATGCAGTGAATGTCCCAGATCTATCAGAAATAGACTATTTATGACAGTTCTGGGACATTCACTGCATACAGCTGTTTTAACCGCTGTATGGAGGGAATGTCATGGAACTGTCAGAAATAGACTATTAATGACAGTTCTGGGACTGTCCTTCAATGCAGCGGTTGAAACATTGTATGTATTTGTTTCCATAAATGGATCCATTTATGGAAACAAATACATACAATGTTTCAACCGCTGCATGGAAGGACAGTCCCAGAACTGTCATTAATAGTCTATTTCTGACAGTTCCATGACATTCCCTCCATACAGCGGTTAAAACAGCTGTATGGAGTGAATGTCCCAGATCTATCAGAAATAGACTATTTATGACAGTTCTGGGACATTCACTGCATACAGCTGTTTTAACCGCTGTATGGAGGGAATGTCATGGAACTGTCAGAAATAGACTATTAATGACAGTTCTGGGACTGTCCTTCCATGCAGCGGTTGAAACATTGTATGTATTTGTTTCCATAAATGGATCCATTTATGGAAACAAATACATACAATGTTTCAACCGCTGCATGGAAGGACAGTCCCAGAACTGTCATTAATAGTCTATTTCTGACAGTTCCATGACATTCCCTCCATACAGCGGTTAAAACAGCTGTATGGAGTGAATGTCCCAGATCTATCAGAAATAGACTATTTATGACAGTTCTGGGACATTCACTGCATACAGCTGTTTTAACCGCTGTATGGAGGGAATGTCATGGAACTGTCAGAAATAGACTATTAATGACAGTTCTGGGACTGTCCTTCCATGCAGCGGTTGAAACATTGTATGTATTTGTTTCCATAAATGGATCCATTTATGGAAACAAATACATACAATGTTTCAACCGCTGCATGGAAGGACAGTCCCAGAACTGTCATTAATAGTCTATTTCTGACAGTTCTATGACATTCCCTCCATACAGCGGTTGAAACCGCTGTATGGAGTGAATGTCCCAGAACTGTCAGAAATAGACAGAAACTGTCACAGAACTGTCCTTCTTCTCATCCTTCTCCTTCTTCTCATCCTTCTTCTCATCCTTCTTCTCATCCTTCTCCTTCTTCTCATCCTTCTCCTTCTGCTCATCCTTCTTCTCATCCTTCTCCTTCTTCTCATCCTTCTCCTTCTCCTTCTTCTCATCCTTCTCCTTCTCCTTCTTCTCATCCTTCTCCTTCTCATCCTTCTCCTTCTCCTTCTCATCCTTCTCCTTCTTCTCATCCTTCTCCTTCTTCTCATCCTTCTCCTTCTCCTTCTTCTCATCCTTCTCCTTCTCCTTCTCATCCTTCTCCTTCTTCTCATCCTTCTCCTTCTCCTCATCCTTTTTCTTCTCATCCTTCTCCTTCTCCTTCTTCTCATCCTTCTCCTTCTTCTCATCCTTCTCCTTCTTCTCATCCTTCTCCTTCTTCTCATCCTTCTCCTTCTTCTCCTTCTTCTCATCATTCTCCTTCTTCTCATCCTTCTCCTTCTTCTCATCCTTCTCATCCTTCTTCTCATCCTTCTTCTTCTCATCCTTCTCCTTCTTCTCATCCTTCTCCTTCTCCTTCTTCTCATCCTTCTCCTTCTTCTCATCCTTCTCCTTCTTCTCATCCTTCTCCTTCTCATCCTTCTCCTTCTCCTTCTTCTCTTCCTTCTCCTTCTTCTCATCCTTCTCCTTCTTCTCATCCTTCTTCTTCTCATCCTTCTCCTCCTTCTTCTCATCCTTCTTCTTCTCATCCTTCTCCTTCTTCTCATCCTTCTCCTTCTCCTTCTTCTCATCCTTCTCCTTCTTCTCATCCTTCTCCTTCTTCTCATCCTTCTCCTTCTTCTCATCCTTCTCCTTCTCCTTCTTCTCTTCCTTCTCCTTCTTATCATCCTTCTCCTTCTTCTCATCATTCTCCTTCTTCTCATCCTTCTCCTTCTTCTCATCCTTCTTCTTCTCATCCTTTTCCTTCTTCTCATCCTTCTTCTTCTCATCCTTCTTCTTCTCATCCTTCTCCTTCTCATCCTTCTCTTTCTTCTCATCCTTCTCCTTCTCCTTCTTCTCATCCTTCTCCTTCTTCTCATCCTTCTCCTTCTCCTTCTTCTCATCCTTCTCCTTATTCTCAGCCTTCTTCTTCTCATCCTTCTCCTTCTCATCCTTCTCCTTCTCATCCTTCTCCTTCTTCTCATCCTTCTCCTTCTTCTCATCCTTCTCCTTCTCCTTCTTCTCATCCTTCTCCTTCTCCTTCTTCTCATCCTTCTCCTTCTCCTTCTTCTCATCCTTCTCCTTCTTCTCATCCTTCTCCTTCTTCTCATCCTTCTCCTTCTCCTTCTTCTCATCCTTCTCCTTCTCCTCATCCTTTTTCTTCTCATCCTTCTGCTTCTCCTTCTTCTCATCCTTCTCCTTCTTCTCATCCTTCTCCTTCTTCTCATCCTTCTCCTTCTTCTCATCCTTCTCCTTCTTCTCATCCTTCTCCTTCTCCTTCTTCTCTTCCTTCTCCTTCTTATCATCCTTCTCCTTCTTCTCATCATTCTCCTTCTTCTCATCCTTCTCCTTCTTCTCATCCTTCTTCTTCTCATCCTTTTCCTTCTTCTCATCCTTCTTCTTCTCATCCTTCTTCTTCTCATCCTTCTCCTTCTCATCCTTCTCTTTCTTCTCATCCTTCTCCTTCTCCTTCTTCTCATCCTTCTCCTTCTTCTCATCCTTCTCCTTCTTCTCATCCTTCTCCTTATTCTCAGCCTTCTTCTTCTCATCCTTCTCCTTCTCATCCTTCTCCTTCTCATCCTTCTCCTTCTTCTCATCCTTCTCCTTCTTCTCATCCTTCTCCTTCTCCTTCTTCTCATCCTTCTCCTTCTCCTTCTTCTCATCCTTCTCCTTCTCCTTCTTCTCATCCTTCTCCTTCTTCTCATCCTTCTCCTTCTTCTCATCCTTCTCCTTCTCCTTCTTCTCATCCTTCTCCTTCTCCTCATCCTTTTTCTTCTCATCCTTCTCCTTCTCCTTCTTCTCATCCTTCTCCTTCTTCTCATCCTTCTCCTTCTTCTCATCCTTCTCCTTCTTCTCATCCTTCTCCTTCTTCTCCTTCTTCTCATCATTCTCCTTCTTCTCATCCTTCTCCTTCTTCTCATCCTTCTCATCCTTCTTCTCATCCTTCTTCTTCTCATCCTTCTCCTTCTTCTCATCCTTCTCCTTCTCCTTCTTCTCATCCTTCTCCTTCTTCTCATCCTTCTCCTTCTCATCCTTCTCCTTCTCCTTCTTCTCTTCCTTCTCCTTCTTCTCATCCTTCTCCTTCTTCTCATCCTTCTTCTTCTCATCCTTCTCCTCCTTCTTCTCATCCTTCTTCTCATCCTTCTTCTTCTCATCCTTCTCCTTCTTCTCATCCTTCTCCTTCTCCTTCTTCTCATCCTTCTCCTTCTTCTCATCCTTCTCCTTCTTCTCATCCTTCTCCTTCTTCTCATCCTTCTCCTTCTTCTCATCCTTCTCCTTCTCCTTCTTCTCTTCCTTGTCCTTCTTATCATCCTTCTCCTTCTTCTCATCATTCTCCTTCTTCTCATCCTTCTCCTTCTTCTCATCCTTCTTCTTCTCATCCTTTTCCTTCTTCTCATCCTTCTTCTTCTCATCCTTCTTCTTCTCATCCTTCTCCTTCTCATCCTTCTCTTTCTTCTCATCCTTCTCCTTCTCCTTCTTCTCATCCTTCTCCTTCTTCTCATCCTTCTCCTTCTCCTTCTTCTCATCCTTCTCCTTATTCTCAGCCTTCTTCTTCTCATCCTTCTCCTTCTCATCCTTCTCCTTCTCATCCTTCTCCTTCTTCTCATCCTTCTCCTTCTTCTCATCCTTCTCCTTCTCCTTCTTCTCATCCTTCTCCTTCTCCTTCTTCTCATCCTTCTCCTTCTCCTTCTTCTCATCCTTCTCCTTCTTCTCATCCTTCTCCTTCTTCTCACCCTTCTCCTTCTCCTTCTTCTCATCCTTCTCCTTCTCCTTCTTCTCATCCTTCTCCTTCTCCTTCTCCTTCCTCATCTCCAAGGGCATTTAAATTAAAGGTACAGTGTTCTGCACTAATTTAAAGGCTCTCTGAAGCCTAGAAACCCTTTAAATAAGTCATCTTCGTAGCGGAGAAATTCGCATCGAATCGAATTTCACACTGGAATTCGCCGAATCAGCCGAATCGAATTTTTCATTTCTTCGCTCATCTCTAGTTGTCACCATCAGGAACCCACTCTGAGAAATGGCAAAATAATGACCTGATCCCTTGCAGACTTTGTAAGTTTGCCCACTTACAAAGAAATTAAGGGTCTATAATTTTTATCATAGGTTTATTTTAAATGATAGAGATAGAATATCAACCAAAAAAAAACATATGATACAAATGTTATAACTTGAGTTGCAGTTCAGTGAGTAAAATAAGTATTTGATCCCCGAGCAAAACATGACTTAGTACTTGGTGGAGAAACCCTTGTTGGCAAGCACAGAGGTAAGTTGTTTCTTGTAGTTGGTTACCAGGTTTGCACACATCTCAGGAGGGATTTTGGTCCACTCTTTACAAATCTTCTTTAAATCCTTAAAGTTTCTTGACTGTCGCTTGGCAACTCAAAGTTTCAGCTCTCTCCATAAATTTTCTATAAGATTAAGATCTGGAGACTGGCTAGGCCACTCCATGACCTTAAAGTACTTCTTGTTGAGCCACTCCTTTGTTGCCTTGGCGGTATGTTTTGGGTCATTGTCATGCTGGAAGACCCATCCACGGCCCATCTTCAGTGTTCTGTCTGAAGAAGAAGAAGGTTCTCATCCAAGATTTTATAATACTTGACCCTGTCCATTGGCCCCTCAATGCGGCAAAGTCAGCCTGTACCTTTAGCAGAGGAACAGTCCCAAATTATAATGTATCCACCTCTGTGCTTGACTGTAGGGATGGTTGTTCTCAGGGTCATAGTCAGAATTTTTCTTCCTCCAAACACGGCGAGTTGAGTTAATGCTTAAGAGCTCAATTTTGGTCTCATCTGACCACAGCACCTTCTCCCAGTAATTTAGATGTTAATTGGTAAACTTCAGATGGACCTGTACATGTGCCTTCTTGAGGAGGGGGGCCTTACAGGAATTCAATCCATGGCAGTGTATTGTGCTACCAATGGTTTGTTTGGTGACTGTGATCCCTATTGCCTTGAGATCATTCACAAGCTGCTCCCGGGAAGTTCTGGGCTGATCTTTCACTTTTGTTATGATCATCCTTACCCCATGAGGCAAAATCTTCCATGGAGCTCCAGACCGAGGGCGATTGATGGTCATTTTGTATTTCTTCCATTTGTGAATAATCATTCTAACAGTTGTCTCCTCACCAAGCTTCTTGCTGATGGTCTTGATCCAATTCCAGCCTTGTGCAGGTTTGCAATCTTGTCCCTGATGTCCTTTGACAGCTCTTTGGTCTTGCCCATGGTGGTGAGGTTTTAATGGAAGAAAGAGATTCTGTGGACAGGTGTCTTTTATATACACCACAAGTTGTCATTAGGAGCACCTTCTTACATTGACAGGACTACTCTGTGTACCACATGAGCACATAGCCAGTCTGTAGGAGCCAGAATTATTGTTGGTTGGATGGGGATCAAATACTTATTTTACTCACTGAACTGCAACTCAATTTATAACATTTGTATTGTGTTTTTTCTGTATTTTTGGTTGATATTATTATTATTATACTGTATTTATATAGCGCCAACAGTTTGCTCAGCGCTGTACATTACAGTGGGAGACAATACACGAGACAGTACAGTAACAATACAATTCAATACTTGGAGCTTACAATCTAAGAGGGAGGGGATGGTGGTACAGGAGGAAATAATTGTGGGAGATGGAGTGGTAGGAAGAATGGAGGAGATCGGCAATTAGCTGAGGGCGAGATAGGCTTCCCTGAGGAGATGGGTTTTCAGCATGCGCCTAAAGGTGAGGAGGGTAGGTGATAGTCTGATGGATTGGGGTAGGGAGTTCCAGAGGATGGGGAAGCCCTGGAGATATTCTGTCCCTATCATTTAAAATACACCTAGGATAAAAATTATAGATCCTTCATTTCTTTTTAAGTGGGCAAACTTACAAAATCTTCAGGGGAACAAATAATTATTTTCCCCACTGCATGTGACTGGAGCCTAAAAGTATGAAAAAGGTTAAAAATAGTGTTTTATTAAAAATATATGGCAGCTGGTTTTGATGCACAATGCAGACAGGAAAATAAATGTCCTCCAGTCCATATGAACGTGTTACTTTGCCTTGCCTTGTGAAGCACACGTCCACTTTGGAATAATTGATACAATGTTTATCAGCGTTTCCTGACTGCGGAAGTATTGCCGCTGCCATCGCGCTTATTTTTCAAACAGTCAATTTTCTTGGTGGAGAGACCATTTGGTCTCCCAGGACCATCACTCATACAAATCACCGTACATCGCGGAAATCGTCGCTGCTCTGGCGAGCACCGTCAAACTTTTTATATGACTTAATAACCACTTCCAGTCCGGACACTTTCACCCCCTTCCTGTCCAGGGCATTTTTCAGCTTTCGGCGCTATCACACTTTGAATGACAATTGCGCGGTCATGCAACACTGTACCCAAATGAATTTTTTACCATTTTTTTTGAGACAGATAAAGCTTTATTTTGGTGGTGTTTATTCACCGCTGGGATTTTAATTTTTTTTCTATGTAAATGAAAAAGTCCAAAAATTTATAAAAAAGTGTTTTTTTTATAAAATTTTGCAAATAAATAATATTTCATCATAAATCTTTGCCAAAATTTATTCCGTTATCTTGTTAGTAAAAAAAAAAAAATCCAAATTAGTTTATAACCAAAAATTATTATAATTTTTAAACATTTTTTTTTACATTTTTATTTTATTTTTTTATATTATTATTTTTTATTTTATTTTATTTTTTACATACTGTCACCCTAGCAGTACAGTGTCACCATGGTGACACTGTACTACTTGTGGGGGGTGATGAAGATTTTTTTTTTTTTTTTTTTTTTTTTACACGTTGCTTTTACACCCATATAGGATGTAAAAGCAATCATTTCTCTTTCTCTCTGGCTGCATTATTGCACTCATTGAGAAGTACTGAGTGAGCTGTGATTGGTCACAGCTTGTCACATGGTACAAGCCTGTTGTGAATAGCCCTGTACCATGTGATCTCTGTGATCATTCACAGATTTCACACGTAGTAAGCAATGATGTCACAAGTGACATCTTGCTTACTACTTTGCATGTGATCACTGATTGGCCAATCAGTGTTCACATGATCGGGACCTCGTACAGAGGTCCCGTCCGACGATCGGTGTTTCACTGTGTCCGGAGGACACAGCGGGCACCGGATCGCGGTGCTGCGTGCTCCCAGGGAGTGCGCACAAGCAGGGTGCGGGGAGGCCGTTTATAAAGGCCACCCGACCCTGCAGTGCCACCGTCCGGCCGTTTATATGCAACGGCCGGTCGGGAAGTGGTTAAACCTTTTATTTATAGGTAAAGTTGATCCAGGGAATATCTGATTGCCTCTGGGGGGATCAGGAGGGAATTTTTTTTTTTTCCCTGCAGGAGCAAATTGGATCGTGCTTTGCTGAGGTTTTTTTTGCCTTCCTCTGGATCAACTGTGGGTATAGGATTATATCTTTTTTTTTTTTTAATTGGTTGAACTGGATGGACTTTTACTTTTTCCAGCCAGACTAACTATGTAAAACCTTCCCTAGCGTTCCCTGCCCCATCGAAGGGGTTAAATCGCAGAAACATTTAAACAATGGGCTTTGTGAGAGGGCTGGTAATTACTATATGTAAATGAACTGCAATCGCCCAATCTTAATTGTTGATTCTGGGATATAATGGAGCAGAGCTGCCTTTGTCCAAATTAGCAATCTGCGGCGATCGAGCGCAACTGCAGAGCGTAATAGAACATGAAAGCCAAAGAAGCCGGAATAATAAAGGGTTTCTATAAAGGTTCATTGTGAGGTAGAACGCAAAATAACTCGCCGCCAATTGCCGGGGTCAAATCGCTGTGGTTTTGTTGTAAAGGCGGATTTAAGTTACATTCGGCTTTTAAGTATCTCAAATCGCGAGCGGTAATTGGCGCCGCCATTAAACCGTATTGAGCGTTTGTGAGACTCAGGAACGTCGTCTGACAGCCGCATAGGTAGAAGATGAAATGAGAGTTATTTAAAGCTACAGGAAATATGTACCTTTCAGTTTTCTCTGCAAATTATTGTACTTCATTCGACTTCTGGATCACTAAAAAAGCCAAAACTTTTTGGCGCTGAGCGTACGCAAATATGCGGCCTTTCAGTGGCTGGGCCTTGGCGCCCAAGGGGCTTATATTTGCGTACCCAATGTAGACAAAACATGTGCACGCTCCCGGTACATTTACTGGCTCCTCATGGAAAGGTCCCGATCGCTACTCGTGGTCTGGAGCTTTCCAATCATATGACTGCTGTGACAGCCAATCATGGCAGTCACATGACCCTAAACCCCGCCCCACCTCCCGGCGTCACAAACCCCTTAAAGGGCTGGGAGGCCCTGGCGTCAGTGGGTTAAAGTGGTTGTAAACCTCAAACATGAAATATGAAAAAAACATATCCCTCTATAGTGTGTACTTGTCTCAATCCAGAGCACTAAGTGTCATTTCTGTCTGCTGTCTCTTTCCTCTGCTATCAGCATGAGTCACTTCTGACAAGTTTTCCTGACACCAAGAGAAAAACAGGGGAGCAGGGGCGGACTGACCATTTGGAAACTCGGGCACTGCCTGAGGGCCCGGGGTCAGTAGGGGACCCCATGAGATGCCCCTGGTACCTTTTTCATAGGCTTTTTTGAGTTTGGGCAAGATCACAGAGGCCCCATGATCCCCTATTGCCCAGGGGCCCCCGTGAGTTTTCAGTCCGCCCCTGCAGGGGAGGGAGCTTCAGCATATTAACAGCCTCAGCTCTGTTTCTGTGTGTTGTGTGAAGGGGGGGTCTCTTTCCTTCAATCAGCTCTCAGAGCTCTCCTCACTGAGCTCTGCAGTGTGTCATTCCAGCTCTTCAGGCCCCTTTTTTCTGAACATTCAAACAAGCTGTAAAAAGCACTCTGAACGGATGTAGAAAAGAAAACTCTGCAGATAAACAGGTACAACTTATATGTTTCATCTCTGAGTATCACCTGAGGCCAATCACTTCACTGGGTATATGAAAGGGTTTACAACCACTTTAGGGTTTTGAAGTCCAGGCAGACATAAAAAAACTGAATTTGAATCAACTATGCATTCATTAACCTAATCATGTAATTTTAATTTAAAACAGAACTCCAACCAAAAATAATATGATAAAAATTAAAAAGATAAACTAACAAAAAACAGGTTTTGCTGCAATATTCACCTTTAATCCAGAGATTTCCCCCGCAGTATTTTTCTGCTATTAGATGTCCTTAGTCTGATAGCCAGTATCATTCCAGTTACTTCCTCTGAGCCCAGGTTGTCCTGGACTGTCCGAAATCCGTGAATGGACAACGGAAAAAGAAGCAGCACAGTGATGAGTTCATCTGCCACTCTGCTCTCTCCTCCTATCAGCATTCTTCGTGTCAGCTTCTTCCAGTTTGAGCTCTGCTGAAGAGGCTGGTACCAGGTCAAATCCAGGTATTTACACTGCCTCCATTTAAAAATACTTTCAAATTGGAAGAAAAGCCTAAGTCCAGCTATCCTTAGGCCTCCTAGTTACAGTGAAGGGAACTCTTAAGGCGTCAGCATATCAAGAGATTTTGGGCAATTTCATGCGCCCAACTTTGTGGGAAGAGTTTGGGGATGGCCCCTTCCTGCTCCAACATGACTGCACACCAGTGCACAAAGCAAGGTCCATAAAGACATGGAGGAGCCAATTTGGGGTGGAGGAACTTGACTGTCCTGCACAGAGTCCTGACCTCAACCCCATAGAACACCTTTGGGATGAATTAGAGAGGAGACTGCGAGCCAGGCCTCCTCCCCCGACATCAGTGCCTGACCTGACAAATGTGCTTCTGGAAGAATGGTCCAACCTTCCCATAGACACTAGAGATGAGCGAATCGAACTTGACGAAGTGGAATTCGTTTCGAATATTAGGAAAAATTTGATTCGCACCGAATCCGAAAATTAGCAAACTTCGGATGCACGAATCGAATTTTTCCCGATCGGCCGATTTTCATCCCTTCTACAGCCGGCAAAAAGTGTCCCTGCAGAGAGCTCCGCTATTTCTGACAGTTCTCTGACAGTTCCTTCACATTTACAGCGGTTGAAACATTGTATCTATTTGTTTCCATTTAGGATACAGATGTTTTTATTCGGAAACAAATAGATACAATGTTTCAACCGCTGTAAATGTGAAGGAACTGTCAGAGAACTGTCAGAAATAGCGGAGCTCTCTGCAGATACACTTTTTGCTGTACTGGAATTCTTCTTATTTTCATCCTACTTCTTCTTCTTCTTCTTCATCCTCATCCTCATCTTCCTCATCTTCTTCTTCTTCTTATCCTTCTACCACTTCTTCTTCTTCTTCTTCTTCTTCTTCTTCTTCTTCTTCTTCTTATCCTTCTTCTTCTTCTTCTTCTTATCCTTCTTCTTCTTCTTATCCTTCTTCTTCTTCTTCTTATCCTTCTTCTTCTTCTTCTTCTTCTTCTTCTTCTTATCCCTCTTCTTCTTCTTCTTCTTCTTCTTCTTCTCCTCCTTCTTCTTCTTCTTCTTCTTCTTATCCTTCTTCTTCTTCTTCTTCTTATCCTTCTTCTTCTTCTTCTTCATCTTCATACTCATCTTCTTCTTCTTCTTCTTCATCCTCATCTTCTTCTTCTTCTTATCCTTCTTCTTCTTCTTCATCCTCATCCTCATCTTCCTCATCTTCTTCTTATCCTTCTTCTTCTTCTTATCCTGCTTCTTCTTCTTCTTCTTCTTCATCCTCATCCTCATCTTCTTCTTCTTCTTCTTCTTCTTCTTCATCCTCATCCTCATCTTCTTCATCCTCATCTTCTTCTTCTTCTTCTTCTTCTTCTTCTTCTTATCCTTCTTCTTCTTCTTCTTCTCCTTCTTCTTCTTCTTCTTCTTCTCCTTCTTCATCCTCATCTTCTTCTTCTTCTTCTTCTTCATCCTCATCCTCATCTTCCTCATCTTCTTCTTCTTCTTCATCTTCATCTTCTTCTTCATCCTCATCTGCTTCTTCTTCTTATCCTTCTTCTTCTTCTTCTTCTTATCCTTCTTCTTCTTCTTCTTCTGCTTCTTCTTCTTATCCTTCTTCTTCTTCTTATCCTTCTTCTTCTTCTTCTTCATCCTCATCCTCATCTTCTTCTTCTTCTTCTTCATCCTCATCCTCATCTTCTTCTTCTTCTTCTTCATCCTCATCCTCATCTTCTTCTTCTTCTTCATCCTCATCCTCATCTTCTTCTTCTTCTTCTTCTTCATCCTCATCTTCTTCTTCTTCTTCTTCTTCATCTTCTTCATCTTCTTCATCTTCTTCTTCATCTTCTTCCTGACCTCAACCCCATAGAACACCTTTGGGATGAATTAGAGAGGAGACTGCGAGCCAGGCCTCCTCCCCCGACATCAGTGCCTGACCTGACAAATGTGCTTCTGGAAGAATGGTCCAACCTTCCCATAGACACTAGAGATGAGCGAATCGAACTTGACGAAGTGGAATTCGTTTCGAATATTAGGAAAAATTTGATTCGCACCGAATCCGAAAATTAGCAAACTTCGGATGCACGAATCGAATTTTTCCCGATCGGCCGATTTTCATCCCTTCTACAGCCGGCAAAAAGTGTCCCTGCAGAGAGCTCCGCTATTTCTGACAGTTCGCTGACAGTTCCTTCACATTTACAGCGGTTGAAACATTGTATCTATTTGTTTCCATTTAGGATACAGATGTTTTTATTCGGAAACAAATAGATACAATGTTTCAACCGCTGTAAATGTGAAGGAACTGTCAGAGAACTGTCAGAAATAGCGGAGCTCTCTGCAGATACACTTTTTGCTGTACTGGAATTCTTCTTATTTTCATCCTACTTCTTCTTCTTCTTCTTCTTCTTCATCCTCATCCTCATCTTCCTCATCTTCTTCTTCTTCTTATCCTTCTACCACTTCTTCTTCTTCTTCTTCTTCTTCTTCTTCTTCTTATCCTTTTTCTTCTTCTTCTTCTTATCCTTCTTCTTCTTCTTATCCTTCTTCTTCTTCTTCTTATCCTTCTTCTTCTTCTTCTTCTTCTTCTTATCCCTCTTCTTCTTCTTCTTCTTCTTCTTCTCCTCCTTCTTCTTCTTCTTCTTCTTATCCTTCTTCTTCTTCTTCTTCTTATCCTTCTTCTTCTTCTTCTTCATCTTCATACTCATCTTCTTCTTCTTCTTCTTCATCCTCATCTTCTTCTTCTTCTTATCCTTCTTCTTCTTCTTCATCCTCATCCTCATCTTCCTCATCTTCTTCTTATCCTTCTTCTTCTTCTTATCCTGCTTCTTCTTCTTCTTCATCCTCATCCTCATCTTCTTCTTCTTCTTCTTCTTCTTCATCCTCATCCTCATCTTCTTCATCCTCATCTTCTTCTTCTTCTTCTTCTTCTTCTTATCCTTCTTCTTCTTCTCCTTCTTCATCCTCATCTTCTTCTTCTTCTTCTTCTTCATCCTCATCCTCATCTTCCTCATCTTCTTCTTCTTCTTCATCTTCATCTTCTTCTTCATCCTCATCTTCTTCTTCTTCTTATCCTTCTTCTTCTTCTTCTTATCCTTCTTCTTCTTCTTCTTCTGCTTCTTCTTCTTATCCTTCTTCTTCTTCTTATCCTTCTTCTTCTTCTTCTTCTTCATCCTCATCCTCATCTTCTTCTTCTTCATCCTCATCCTCATCTTCTTCTTCTTCTTCTTCTTCTTCTTCATCCTCATCCTCATCTTCTTCTTCTTCTTCATCCTCATCCTCATCTTCTTCTTCTTCTTCTTCATCCTCATCTTCTTCTTCTTCTTCTTCTTCATCTTCTTCATCTTCTTCATCTTCTTCTTCTTCTTCTTCATCTTCTTCTTCTTCATCATCTTCTTCTTCTTCATCATCTTCTTCTTCATCATCATCTTCTTCATCATCTTCTTCTTCATCTTCTTCTTCTTCTTCATCTTCTGCTTCTTCTTCATCTTCTTCATCTTCTGCTTCTTCTTCATCTTCTTCATCTTCTTCTTCTTCTTCTTCATCTTCTTCTTCTTCTTCATCTTCTTCTTCTTCTTCTTCGTCGTGCCCCGTGACTGCCCAAATGAGTGAAGTGTGCGGTGATTCTAAGATCGACGGCACTCATCTGCATGTCATACTGATTGACAGTATTATTTCTCTTCCCCAGCAGACTCCAAGGGCATTTAAATTAAAGGTACAGTGTTCTGCACTAATATAAAGGCTCTCTGAAGCCTAGAAACCCTTTTAATAAGTTAAATTCGCAGCGAATAAATTTGCATCGAATCAAATTTATTCTGCAAATTGGGCGAATCAGCCGAATCGAATTTTTGAATAATTCGCTCATCTCTAATAGACACCCTCCTAAACCTTGTGGACAGCCTTCCCAGAAGAGGTGAAGCTGTTATAGCTGCAAAGGGCGGGGCCAACTCAATATTGAACCCTACGGACTAAGACTTGGGGGGCCATTAAAGGTCATGTGTGTGGAAAGGGCGGGGCCAACTCAATATTGAACCCTACGGACTAAGACTGGGAGGACATTAAAGTTCATGTGCGTGGAAAGGCAGGCCGACCAATACTTCTAGCAATATAGTGTATATTTGAGCAAATGGGGAAGGCAAACCTTTTTTTCCCACAATATGTCATTATTTATTGATTAAAGGGGAGACGTCCTAAACATGTACGCAAAGCCATTAAAAAAAAAGTGTGTAATTTTTTACCACAATGCGTGACCATTGCTAAGGCTGGATCCCAACATTATAAAACATCACTGTACACTTAATAATTTTGTAACTACACAAAAAAAATCAAACCGCCAATCTTTTTTTTTCTATTTTTCTATGAGATTTCAGTATAGCGGGGTCATAGCAATGGGTTTAAATCTGTTTTTATTTAGTAGCAGGTCAGCAGTAGCGGCCCTTTTATTTGTCTTCTAAAGAGTTTAAAGAAAACCTATGCCTGTACAGAACAAAGTAACATGTTTGTTCTAATTGGGGGAAGGTGAAGGTATGGTGGTTTTGAATCAAAAGGGCAAAAGGATCAAAGGAGGAAAAGGGATAAGAAGCCACGAGAGAGATCCTTCTACTATAAGTGCAGTAGGTGTGTATTGTGGAAGAATAAAACAAAAAAAATGACAAATATGTGTTGTAGATGTGTGCCCAACAAATGCCAGATACTGTACCTCCTAGGGTCAAGCAACCAAATACAATGCAAAGAGAGAATATTCTGCCTTCATGCAAACGGTGAAAGATGTCACTCAATGCTCAATGCTATTAGCAACTTATGAACTCGCAGTCAGGCTTCAGATGGGTGGTGCAGGCCTCATGCTTCTTTGGCAAAATTTGGCCAGTGGAGATTTTCTTGTCAATTCTGACACAATCACTCTGCTCTTCCCAACACAAGTCTCTCCAAATGAGGGTCAATTGAGAGCTATGGTCAACCGTACAATTGCCCCACTAAGGTTTCATCACTAAACCACTAAGGTCATGTCCACCTCAGGAGAAGAACAGGAGGCTATGGCCCTCAGACAGTTAAGACATTACTACATACACAGATATTACCAATAGACAAGTCTCTCCAAATGAGGGTCAATTGAGAGCTATGGTCAACCCTACAATTGCCCCACTAAGGTTTCATCACTAAACCACTAAGGTCTTGTCCACATTAGGAGAAGAACAGGAGGCTATTGTCCTCGGACAGCTAAGACATTACTACATACACAGATATTACCAAGGGACAAACCCCCAGTAAGGCCTTAAATGGGTCGTGAAGCCTCGCACCTCTTTAGCATCCCATGTTGGTATAATTTCACCAATGGCTATTTTCTTGTCAATTCTGACAAAATCACTCCACTCTTCCTAACACAAGTCCCTTCAAATGAGGGTCAATTGAGAGCTATGGGCAACCCTTCAATTGCCCCACTAAGGTTTCATCACTAAACCACTAAGGTCATGTCCACCTCAGGAGAAGAACAGGAGTCTATGGTCCTCGGACAGCTAAGACATTACTACATACACAGATATTACCAAGAGACAAGTCTCTCCAAATGAGGGTCAATTGAGAGCTATGGGCAAACCTACAATTGCCCCGCTAAGGTTTCATCACTAGACCACTAAGGTCATGTCCAACTCAGGAGAAGAACAGGAGGCTATGGCCTTAAATGAGTCATACAGGCCTTGCACCTCTTTAGCATCCCCATGTTGGTATAATTTCACCAATGGTTATTTTCTTGTCAATTCTGACAAAATCACTCCACTATTCCTAACACAAGTCCCTTCAAATGAGGGTCAATTGAGAGCTATGGGCAACCCTACAACTGGCCCGCTATGGCTTCATAACTCAACCACTAAGGTCATGTCCACTGCAGGAGGGGAAGAGGAGGCTTTGGCCCTCAGATAGTCAAGACATTAAGACATACAAATGTGTGGTGCACAGCTCGTACCTCTTTAGCAAATTTGCAACATTACACCAATGGTAATGTTCTTGTCAATTTTGGAAAAATTACTCTTTCCAACACAATTCCCTCCAAACGAGAGTCAACTGAGAACTATGGGCAACCTTACCATTTTTCCCAGCCTGGATTCATCACTCAACCAATAAGGTCATGTCCACGGGAGAAGGAGAAGAGAAGGTCATGTTCATTGTAAAATAGGGTCAGTTGAGATCTATGGGCCACCCTACAATTTTTCCACCATGACTTCATCACTCAACCACTACGGTCATGTCCACTGTAGAAGGGGAAGAAGAGGCTTTGGCCCTCAGACAGTCAAGACATACAGATGTGTGCTGCACATCTCATACCTCTTTAGCAAATTTACGGAATTACACCAATGGCAATGTTCTTTTCAATTCTGGAAACATTACTCTTCTCTTTTCAACACAATTTCCTCCAAATGAGAGTCCACTGAGAACTATGGGCAACCTTACAATTTTCCCCACCATGGCTTCATCACTCAACCAATAAGGTCATGTCCACTGTAAATTAGGGTCGGTTGAGATCTATGGGCCACCCTACAATTTTCCCACCATGACTTCATCACTCAACCACTACGGTCATGTCCACTGCAGGAGGGGAAGAGGAGGCTTTGCCCCTCGGATAGTCAAGACATTAAGACATATAGATGTGTGGTGCACGTCTTGTACCTCTTTAGCAAATTTGCAAAATTACACCAATGTCAATGTTCTTTTTAATTCTGGAAAAATAACTCTTCTTTTTCCAACACGGTTCCCTCCAAATGAGAGTCACCTGAGAACTATGGGCAGCCTTACAATTTTCCCCACCATGGCTTCATCACTCAACCAATAAGGTCATGTGCACTGTAAATTAGGGTCGGTTGAGATCTATGGCTCATCCCTACAATTTTCCCACCATGACTTCATCACTCAACCAATAAGGCCATGTCCACTGTAAATTAGGGTCAGTTGAGATCTATGGCTCATCCCTACAATTTTCCCACCATGCCTTCCTCACTCAACCACTAAGGTCATATCCACTGCAGGAGGAGAAGAGAAGGCTTTGGCCCTCAGAAAACTAAGACATTACTACATACGCAGCTAATAGCAAGAGGCAACCTCACAGTCAGGTCTCAGATGTGCGGTAAAGGCCTTGCGCCTCTTTAGCATCCCCAGTTCTAATATACAGTATTTATCTTCTAAGGTGAATTGTGTCTCTTTTCCAGGCGGAAAATGGATTTCTCAGCTATGACACCTAGAAAAACGTTTCCAATTCATTACGGCTCTAGGCTAGGAGCAGGGATGACATCTTATTCCAATTAGTTTAAAAGCTCTTCGCTTTGTTTTATTTTATTTTTTTTCCCTCCTCCCTGCGACGGCATGTATCTTAAAGCACTTGTGGCCAATCTAATGAAAATCATTATAGGATTAAATTCTCTTTTTCGCTGGAAGAACATAGATCGTCTGACCCCCGCCTTTATATAACAAGACTTTTTTTTTTTGCAGACCTGATGGGGGTCGGAGAAATGATTAGATTATAGAGGACCTCTGACAGGGAGCCCGCGGCGCATATTGCAAATATCCGTCAATTTGATGGCATGTAAAGGACTTGTGTGGAGCCTATTGTAATTAATTTGCCATTATTAAATCAATGTTTTATGAAAGCTGACTTGATGATAATTGAACGTACTGGACAGGGGGCGAGTGGGGAAAAGTAGGTAGTTGATTACTCCTGGAAATATATTAATGCCTTGAGTTCAGCGAGTTCAGCTTCGCACCTAGGCCAACGTGCAGCACTGCGGGAACTGCGGTACGTTACAGCGCCGGTCATTTTAAATGACACTAGAGGAACTTTCAACTCAACTGTTAAGCATCACACCGCAACACACAGGGATGCACTACTCTGTATTAGACAGGTGCAGAACGAAAAAAACAATCGTTTACTTTCATTATTTCATTCATTTTTTTAAGTCAACTGCATTAAATTTTTTTTAATTTGTTTTCAGAATTTGTTTCGTTTCGTTAGGCCGAGACGCCATTTGTAAAATTAAAAAACAGGTTTGCGCTAGTAATACCACAAAAAATGATAACAAAATAGTGCTTAATTATATTATATAAATCAATAAAAAATATATTTAAAAAATTACTAAAAAAGCAAGAGAGGAGAAACTCATAGTGTAGCCATGTAAAAAAAGAAATGTATTTAAAACATCTCATCGCACTTACAATAACTGGTGTCCGAGCCGACACTAGCGAAAAACAGCATTCACAGCAATTTCATACAGCCTCCTAAGGCATCCACAGACGCCAACAGCTCGCCGAACGTCGTGACCTCCACAAGCTCTGTCCCTACGCGTTTCGTCGCCCGACGTCCTCACGGAGCGTCTTGCTTTCTGAGTGATATTCGGGGTTTATGAAGAGGGGTGTGCCATATTGAATTGTCTCATATACGCTGAGATTCATCTGCAGACCATTGCTCCCAGAGCAGAAGTGCTTGTGCTGGTTTATAATCTCACCAGCATATTGCTCTGGTGAGTTCATTCAATCTATTCGGTGGTGGATTTGTGCACGGTGGTTTTATGTTTTCACATGAAGATTGATGAAATAGAAGATTTTGATTATTTATAGATATAATATTTGGTGTTGGACTAACTATTTTATATAGTTAGTTTTTGGCGCTGTCCATAGTTTGCATATTATGGCTCAACATTGTGTGCGGCCGGTGTGAAGAGGTTAAACATATCCAGTAAAAAAATTTAAAAAATCAAATTTCGTCATAAATTTAGGCCAAAATGTATTCTGCTCCATGTCTTTGCTAAAAAGTATCCCAATACGTGTAAATTAATTGGTTTACGTGAGAGTTATAGCGTCTACAAATGGCAGTATATATACTGGGATTTTTTTTTTTATACCTGTAATGACGGCAATCAGCGACTTATAGCGGGACTGCGGCGGACATTCTGACACTGGAGGGGAACTGACTAATTGCCACTGACATCCCCAGTGACACTAATGCAGTGATCAGTGCTAACAAAAAGCACTGACACTGTACTAATGACACTGGGCAGGAAGGGGTTAACATCTGGGACGATCAAAGGGTTAACTGTGTGCTGTGTGTGTGTTTCACTGTAAGCACACTGCTTTGTATGGTTCTGGTATGCAGAGCCATACAAAGCAGTGTGCAGGAGCTGACAGGGGAGAGATCTGTATTGTTTACATACAGGTGTCTTCCCCGTCGGAAAACCTTGGAGATCGCCAGGTGCTGGCGGGGAATCACCAGCCGGGACCCGGTGACTGACAGCCAAAGCCGTGAATGACGGCGTGGGTAGGGCACGCTCGCAGCTTGTGCGCTCCCCACCCTGTACTGCAAAATCACGTATATATACAGGTACGTGATTTTGCGCACCCATGCCACCCTGAAGCAGTCTTTCTGCTATAGGGCGGTGCGGAAGCGGCTGAAGACATACAATATATAGCGGCTGAAGACATACAATATATATATATATATATATATATATATATATATATATATTTTTTTTTTTAAATAACAAACATGTCATACCTGCTCTGTGTAATAGTTTTGCACAGGACAGCCCCAATCCTTCTCTCCTTGGGTCCCCCGAGGGTGCTCCTGGCCCCTCTCTCCTAAGTGTCCTCATAACAAGCAGCTTGGGGGCATCTGAGCAGGCTCACTCCCGAGCCACTGTTCTGTGTGTCCATTCACACACAGAATGCAGCTCGGCTCCACACCCCTGCTTTCTCCTCATTGGCTGACTGGCTGTGATTGCCAATGGCTCCCGCCTCAACCAATGAGGAAGAAGAGACCCCGAAGAGCCGCTGCTCTCGTGCACATTGCTGGATCGAGATTGGACTCAAGCAAGTATTAGAGGAGGCTGGGGGGTTGATGCACACAGACTGCATGAAGATAAACAACCTTGAACCTTTACATCTACTTTAAGACCCATTTAAAGGGCCGGCAGATGGAGGCAGAAAGGGGTCAAGTTTTTGTGCCACCTAAACTCCTATGTCTGTGCTGGTTAAAGACGCATGTCCCCTAATATTTCTTTTTGACTTTTGGTTGAACTTAGTGGACGTCAGTCTTTTCAATGTTTTATGAAAATAGTTTAATATATATATATTGCCAAAGGTATAGGGGCACCCCACCAAAACATTGGATTCAGGTGTTCCAATCCCCTCCATGGCCACAGGTGTGTAAAATCATCCCCTAGGCATGCAGACGGCTTCTACAAACATTGGTGAAAGAATGGGTCGCTCTCAGGAGCTCAGTGACTCCAAGCATGGTCCCGTGATAGGTGGTCACCTGTGCAATAAGTCCATCCGTGACATTTCCTGGCTACTAAATATTCCACGCTCAACTGTTAGTGGGATTATAACAAAGTGGAAGCAACTGGGAACAACAGCAACTTAGCCACCAAGTGGTAGGCCACATCACATGACAGAGCGGGGTCAGCGCATGCTGAAGCGCACAGTGCGCAGAAGTCACCAACTGTCTGCAGAGTCAATAGCTAAAGACCTCCAAGCTTGGTGTGGCCTTCAGATGAGCCCAACAACAGTGTGTAGAGAGCTTCATGGAATGGGTTTCCATGGCGGAGCAACTGCATCCAAGCCTTCCATCACCAAGTGCAATGCAAAGCGTCGGATGCCGTGGTGTAAAGCACGCTACTGGACTCTAGTGGACCTACATCCAATAGAACACCTCTGGGATCTCATGTTTGGATCCATATGCTGCCACCAGGTTGCACCTCAGACTGTCCAGAAGCTCAGTGATGCCCTGGTCCAGATCTGGGAGGAAATACCCTAGGACACCATCCGTCGTCTCATTAGGAGCATGCCCCGATGTTGTCAGGCATGCATACAAGCACGTGGGGGCCATACAAACTACTGAATAACATTTTTGAGTTGAATGCAATGAAATTTCAGCTTGCTGCATCATTTTTTCCCTTTGATTTTTGGGGTGTCTTTGAATTCAGTCCTCTGCAGGTCGATCATTTTCATTTCCATTAAACGATGGGACATCCTTACATTCCTAACACATTATTATTATTATTATTATACAGTATTTATATAGCGCCAAAAGGTTTGCTCAGCGCTGTACATTATAGTGGGGGACAGTACATGAGACAATACAGTAACAATACAATACACGAGGGGTTAGAGGGCCCTGCTCCTTGGAGCTTACAATCTAGGAGGGAGGGGAAAGTGGTACAGGAGGAAGTGGCTGTGGGGGATGAAGTGGTAGGAGGAGTGTAGAGTGTAGATTGGCAGTTAGGTGAGGGCGGGGTAGGCTTCCCTGAAGAGATGGGTTTTCAGGGTGCGCCTAAAGGTGAGGAGGGAAGGTGACAGTCTGATGGATTGGGGTAGTGAGTTCCAGAGGATGGGGGAAGTCCTGGAGAAGTCCTGCAGTTGGGAATGGGAGGTGGAGACCAGGGAGCTAGAAAGTAGGAGGTCTTGTGAGGAGCGAAGATTATGGGTTGGGTGGTATTTGGGTATCAGGTCGGTGAGGTAGTTTGGGGCAGTGTTATGAATGGCTTTGTATGTCAGTGTTAGTAGTTTGAATTTAATGCGTTGGACAATCAAAAGCCAATGGAGGGAATGACGGAGGGGGGTGGCAGAAGCGGAGCGGTTGGTGAGGTGGATTACCCATCCATATCAGATATCCCACTTGATATTTTTCCACATTGAGATCTGATGTGTTTTCAAAGTGTTCCTTTAATTTTTTTAGCAATATATATATATTTAGATATTTATTTATATATCACCCTGATCATGGCTACTTCAGCTGTATGAGTGATAATTCAGCTTCTTTCATCTGCAGGAAAACTGAAAACCAAGCCTACCTTCCAGATCAGATGATCTCCAAAGACCCCAGCTGTACATAGTGAGCCCCCTGTGCCGACCTCCAATAATAATTGCATTAATTTTAAGAATTCTTAGACTGTCTTAGACTCTGAAAATATTCACCTGGCCTCATCCGAACCCTTCTACTTCCTCAGATGAAGGGAGGCACAGGGTTCAGCGGCGAGACGCAAGGGGCCCGCGTTCACTCACTGGCCTAATGTTCCTATTCGTTCATCCGAGTCTCATTACACACATTGATTTCCGACCTGTTTAAACTGTGACGAGGATTTCGCTAAATGAACTTAAAAAGAACAAAAAAAACGATGATAGGTCAGAAATGAATGACTTAATTATCGCACATTGCGGCGGGTTCTCGCTCTCCTGGAAAGCACACTCACTTAACTATTGATGGAACTCATGTTTAAATGTAAAAGGCCGGTGAGTGTTAATTACACATTGATTTGTATAAAAGAGCATTTAGGGGTGGTGATGAATGAACTGGTCCATGGGGAACTCAATTTGCAGCGAATCAGACTGACTTGTGATCCAAACTTCTCAGTGAACTACTAATGGGTTCTTAGAGGTTCCTTGAGTACCCTACCACTCACCCTAGATCATACCCTCCACCATCCCAACTGGTCCCTAGTTTGATCATTATAAAGAATACTTACCACATGTGTGCGTGCCAAGCAGGGGCGGACTGACAACTCATGGGGCCCCGGGGCAATAGGGGATCATGGGGCCCCTGTGTCCTTGCCCAAACTCATAAAAGCCTATGAAAAAGGTACCAGGGGCATCTCATGGGGTCCCCTACTGACCCCGGGCCCTCGGGCAGTGCCCGAGTTTCCAAATGGTCAGTCCGCCCCTGGTCTGTAATTTTTATCATAGGTGTATTTTAAATGATAGAGACAGAAAATCAGCCAAAAATTCAGAGAAAACACAATACAAATGTTATAAATTGAGTCGCAGTTCAGTGAGTAAAATATGTATTTGATCCTCAAGAAAAACATGACTTAGTACTTGGTGGAGAAACCCTTGTTGGCAGGCACAGAGGTAAGACATTCTTGGAGTTGGTTTCCAGGTTTGCAGACATCTCAGGAGAGATTTTGGTCCACTCTTCTTTACAGATCTTCTCTAAATCCTTAAGGTTTCTTGGCTGTCACTTGGCAACTCGAACTTTCAGCTCCCTCCATACATTTTCGATAGGATTAATATCTGGAGGCTGGCTAGGCCACTCCAGGACCTTAATGTGCTTCTTCTTGAACTACTTCTTTGTTGCCTTGGCGGCATGTTTTGGGTCATTGTCATACTGGAAGACCCATCCATGACCCATCTCCAGTGTTCTGGCTGAAGGAAGAAGGTTCTCATCCAAGATTTTACAATACATGGCCCCGTCCATTGGCCCCTCAATGCGGCATAGTTTGCCTGTACCTTTAGCAGAGAAACAGCACCACCTCAGCACTTTCTCCCAATCCTTCTCTGAATTGTTTAGCTATTCATTGGCCAATTTCAGAAGGACCTGTGTATGTGCCTTCTTGTGGAGGGGCACCTTGCAGGCGCTGCAGGATTTCAATCCATGGGGGTGTACTGTTTTATGACTGGTTTGTTTGGTGACTGTGGTCCCAAATGTCTGCCCCTGGTGCCAAGTTTCCTTGATATAGACATAATTTTTTGAACCCTTTGACCAGGGCCAGTGCTTCCACTAGGCAAACTAGGTAGCCACCTAGGGCGAACTGCCACCTACAGGGGCCTGAGTGCAGCAAAGGCCGGTGCTCTCTGTGTGGGGCGCCGCCACATCATGGATGATCTTTCACCTGAGAGGAGGGGTGGCAGAAGGGAGGAAGAAAGGACAGAGAAAGATGCTGGGTGTCTCGGGCCAGTGTAGCAGCTGCCGCTCCTTCCAGTGTTCCTCTCAGACTCAGTCCGTTACTGTAAACTGGCTGGCGGCTTCTGAACACTGTGGAGTTCTAGCCCTTCACTTCCCATTTATCAGGTAATGTCTGACTCTGATATCTCTTCTCTGTGTGAGTGATTGTGACCCGGCCGGCTATCAATCACATGTGCAATGTGTCAGTGAGTGATGACATCATCATGATCCCACATCCTGCTCTTCTAGTACCTTCTGGGCCCGCTGATCTGTGTCAGTGTTGGTGTTGGTGCATTGAGTCGTATCCAGGGGTGGACTAACCATTCAAGCACTCGGGCACTGCCAGAGGGCCCAGGGTCAGTAGGGGGCCCCATGAGAGGCCCCTGGTACCTTTCATTGGCTTTTTCATAGGCTTTTTTGGGTGTGGGCGAGGACACAGGGGCCCCGTGATCCCCTATTGCCCGGGGGCCCCATGAGTTGTCAATTCGCCCCTGGTCGGATCTGTCACTGTGTGGGATCACTCAGTTCAGGTGTTCTCTGTGAGTGTATGGGCCGGGCTGCCTGCTGTCACAGCATTTTACCTCCCCCCATTGCCTGTGGAAATCCAGCCTGGGATCAGTCAGAGTGTGGATTCATCGTCCTCCAGTCACTGCAACTGCCAATCACAGATACAGTCTGTCCGTGACACTGATTTTGTCTTTAATATTGCTGCTGGTGGCATCTTATGGTACCTATTTCTGCAAATTAAAAGAAATTAAGCAAATTCATGTTTTGTTAATTACATTTTTTCTACTGTCTTTTAAAATTTGTATCTATTTATTTATTTGGGGGGGGGGGGGGCACAAGTAGCTGGTCTTGCCCAGGGCGCAAAATAGTTTACCACTGGCTCTGCCATTGGTCACTTGACTGTTAGTCAGCAATCCAAGGAGGAGACCAAAGGCCATTGACAAGAAGACATGCAAAAAGATATGATCTCCATGTATAATACATAAGGAGGGATATGATCTCCATGTATAATACATAAGGGGGGATATGATCTCCATGTATAATACATAAGGGGGGGGGATATGATCACCATGTATAATACATAAGGGGGGGATATGATCTCCATGTATAATACATAAGGGGGATATGATCTCCATGTATAATACATAAGGGGGGGGGATATGATCTCCATGTATAATACATAAGGGGGGGATATGATCTCCATGTATAATACATAAGGGGGATATGATCTCCATGTATAATACATAAGGGGGGATATGATCACCATGTATAATACATAAGGGGGGATATGATCTCCATGTATAATACATAAGGGGGGATATGATCTCCATGTATAATACATAAGGGGGGATATGATCTCCATGTATAATACATAAGGGGGGATATGATCTCCATGTATAATACATAAGGAGGGATATGATCTCCATGTATAATACATAAGGGGGGATATGATCTCCATGTATAATACATAAGGGGGGATATGATCACCATGTATAATACATAAGGGGGGGATATGATCTCCATGTATAATACATAAGGGGGGATATGATCTCCATGTATAATACATAAGGGGGGATATGATCTCCATGTATAATACATAAGGGGGGATATGATCTCCATGTATAATACATAAGGGGGGATATGATCTCCATGTATAATACATAAGGGGGGGATATGATCTCCATGTATAATACATAAAGGGGGGATATGATCTCCATGTATAATACATACGGGGGGATATGATCACCATGTATAATACATAAGGGGGGATATGATCTCCATGTATAATACATAAGGGGGGATATGATCTCCATGTATAATACATAAGGGGGATATGATCTCCATGTATAATACATAAGGGGGGGATATGATCTCCATGTATAATACATAAGGGGGGATATGATCTCCATGTATAATACATAAGGGGGATATGATCTCCATGTATAATACATAAGGGGGGATATGATCTCCATGTATAATACATAAGGGGGATATGATCTCCATGTATAATACATAAGGGGGGGATATGATCTCCATGTATAATACATAAGGGGGATATGATCTCCATGTATAATACATAAGGGGGGATATGATCTCCATGTATAATACATAAGGGGGGATATGATCACCATGTATAATACATAAGGGGGGATATGATCTCCATGTATAATACATAAGGGGGGATATGATCTCCATGTATAATACATAAGGGGGGATATGATCTCCATGTATAATACATAAGGGGGGGATATGATCTCTATGTATAATACATAAGGGGGGATATGATCTCCATGTATAATACATAAGGGGGGATGTGATCTCCATGTATAATACATAAGGGGGGATATGATCTCCATGTATAATACATAAGGGGGATATGATCTCCATGTATAATACATAAGGGGGGGATATGATCTCCATGTATAATACATAAGGGGGGATATGATCTCCATGTATAATACATAAGGGGGATATGATCTCCATGTATAATACATAAGGGGGGATATGATCTCCATGTATAATACATAAGGGGGATATGATCTCCATGTATAATACATAAGGGGGGATATGATCTCCATGTATAATACATAAGGGGGGGATATGATCTCCATGTATAATACATAAGGGGGATATGATCTCCATGTATAATACATAAGGGGGGATATGATCTCCATGTATAATACATAAGGGGGGGGATATGATCTCCATGTATAATACATAAGGGGGGATATGATCTCCATGTATAATACATAAGGGGGGATATGATCTCCATGTATAATACATAAGGGGGATATGATCTCCATGTATAATACATAAGGGGGGATATGATCTCCATGTATAATACATAAGGGGGGATATGATCTCCATGTATAATACATAAGGGGGGGATATGATCTCCATGTATAATACATAAGGGGGATATGATCTCCATGTATAATACATAAGGGGGGATATGATCTCCATGTATAATACATAAGGGGGGGATATGATCACCATGTATAATACATAAGGGGGATATGATCTCCATGTATAATACATAAGGGGGGATATGATCTCCATGTATAATACATAAGGGGGGGGGATATGATCTCCATGTATAATACATAAGGGGGGATATGATCTCCATGTATAATACATAAGGGGGATATGATCTCCATGTATAATACATAAGGGGGGGATATGATCTCCATGTATAATACATAAGGGGGGGTATGATCTCCATGTATAATACATAAGGGGGGATATGATCTCCGTGTATAATACATAAGGGGGGGATATGATCTCCATGTATAATACATAAGGGGGGGATATGATCTCCATGTATAATACATAAGGGGGGATATGATCTCCATGTATAATACATAAGGGGGGATATGATCTCCGTGTATAATACATAAGGGGGGATATGATCTCCGCGTATAATACATAAGGGGGGATATGATCTCCGTGTATAATACATAAGGGGGGATATGATCTCCATGTATAATACATAAGGGGGGGATATGATCTCCATGTATAATACATAAGGGGGGATATGATCTCCATGTATAATATATAAGGGGGGATATGATCTCCATGTATAATACATAAGGGGGGTATAATGTCCATGTATAATACATAAGGGGGGATATGATCTCCATGTATAATACATAAGGGGGGGGGGGTATGATCTCCATGTATAATACATAAGGGGGGATATGATCTCCATGTATAATACATAAGGGGGGGATATGATCTCCATGTATAATACATAAGGGGGATATGATCTCCATGTATAATACATAAGGGGGGGATATGATCATCATGTATAATACATAAGGGGGGATATGATCTCCATGTATAATATATAAGGGGGAATATGATCACCATGTATAATACATAAGGGGGGATATGATCTCCATGTATAATATATAAGGGGGGGATATGATCTCCATGTATAATACATAAGGGGGGATATGATCTCCATGTATAATACATAAGGGGGGATAGGATCTCCATGTATAAATACATCAGTGGTTCATATAGTGAACTCGGTGTAGAGTTATTCACCCTGAGGTCATCACAGAGGACAAGGGGGGCGCTCTTTACGTCTGGAGGAAAATAAATGTAATCTCCAAACATGGACAGGTTTCTTCACAGTAAGAGCTGTGAAAATGTGGAATAGACTCCCTCAAGAGTTGGTTGTGGCCAGCTCAGTGTATTGCTGTAGGAAAGTCCTGGATTGTTTCTTGGATACACAGAATATAACTGGATATAACATTTATAGGTAAAGTTGATCCAGGGAATATCCGATTGCCTCTCGGGGGATCAGGAAGGAATTTCTCCCCTGTATTAGCAAATTGGATCGTGCTTTGCTGGATTTTTTTGCCTTCCTCTGGATCAACTGTGGGTGTAGGATTATAACTTTGTTTTTTTAATGGTTGAACTGGATGGACTTTTGTCTTTTTTCAACCAGACTAACTATGTAATTATATATATATATATATATATATACAGAACACACATACACAGACGTGTGGCGGTATTTCCTTGTACATGTTGAGGTTCCCCTTTATTCGCCATGTTTCTAGCACAATAGTGTGTAATTACAAAGTTGTTACATCTAATGAGGGACTAATTGTTCTGTGAATCGCACTCGTCACACGGCGGTAAGAGGGTGAGAATCGCTGAAGACGTAGGAGGAAGATACGGAGAGAATGTCAGAAAATTCCAAGTCGGGATCAGGGGCGGACTGACAACTCATGGGGCCCCCGGGCAACAGGGAATCATGGGGCCCCTGTGTCCTTGCCCACACTCAAAAAAGCCTATGAAAAAGGTACCAGGGGCATCTCATGGGGCCCCCTACTGACCCAGGGCCCTCGAGTTTCCAAATGGTCAGTCCGCCCCTGGTTGGGATGAGCATCTTGAATGGAGATCCTGGATTTTTGCTCTAGATCGACAGTTGATGATGGATGCAAAAAAACAACAACTAGGGATTGTATTACTCCCATGTAATCTATGTAGAAACATGCCAGAAATGGTAGAATTGACCATTGTTACCGCCCCATAGTATGATATAGCAGATGCAATTTCAGCAGAATTCTGGTTTTCATGTTATCACACACCAAAGCTACATGTCCTTTATTTATTTATTTAATTCAGGTACTTGTATAGCGCCATCAATTTACGCAGCGCTTTACAAGTACATATATATATACAGGTGTACCTCGGTTTACGAACGCCTCGTTTAACGTAATTTTCGGTTTTACGAATGAAAATCCATTGAAAATATAGGCCGGTTTAAACAGTTTTTTTGCAATATGAACGGATTAATTCGTTTTCAATGCATTTACGAAATTTTTTTTAATCATGTCCCTGTACAGTATTTATGCCTTTAAAGTGCACTTTATAAAGAGATTTGAACAGATAAAAGATTTTTATTGAAACTTCTTTCTGACCTCCAGAATGGAATGAAAATTGGTTTTCAATGCATTCCTAGGGGGAACCGTGTTTCGGTTTACAAATTTTTCGCAAAACGAAACGTCCCGCAGCACGCATTATATTCGTAAACTGAGGTACGCCTCTAATTGGTTTTCAATGTATTTACAAATTAATTGTTAATCATGTCCCTGTACAGTATTTATGCCTTTAAAGTGCACTTTATAAAGAGTTTTGAACAGATAAAATACTTTTTTAAAAACCTTTTCCTGATCTCCGGAAAGGATTAATTGGTTTTCAGTGCATTCTTATGGGAAACTGCGTTTCGGTTTACGAATCTTTCGCAATACGAAACGTCCCAGAGAACGCATTATATTCGTAAACCGAGGTATACCTGTAATTGGTTTTCAGTGCATTTACGAATTAATTTTTAATCACGTCCCTGTACAGTATTTATACCAGGGGTCCTCAAACTTTTTAAACAAGGGGGCCAGTTCACTGTCCCTCAGACCGTTGGAGGGCCAGACTACAGTTTTAAAAAAAAAAAACTATGAACAAATGCGGACACAGTACAGGAGATGACCAGAGACTGCGGACATACAATGGCAGCGGGAATACTGGGCCGGCCACTCCATAAGACACAAAGACATTTCCCCCCAAGTGTGTCTTATGGAGCGAAATAGTGCCCCATCATTGGTGTCAGTGTGAAGAAACGTGCCCCATCATTGGTGTCAGTGGGAGGAATAGTGCCCCATCATTGGTGTCAGTGGGAGGAATAGTGCCCCATCATTGGTGTCAGTGGGAAGAATAGTGCCCCATCATTGGTGTCAGTGGGAGGAATAGTGCCCCATCATTGGTGTCAGTGGGAGGAATAGTGCCTCATCATTGGTATTAGTGGGAGGAATAGTGCCCCATCATTGGTATCAGTGGGAGGAATAGTGCCCCATCATTGGTGTCAGTGTGAAGAATAGTGCCCCATCATTGGTGTCAGTGGGAGGAATAGTGCCCCATCATTGGTGTCAGTGGGAAGAATAGTGCCCCATCATTGGTGTCAGTGTGAAGAATAGTGCCCCATCATTGGTGTCAGTGGGAGGAATGGTGCCCCATCATTGGTATCAGTGGGAGGAATAGTGCCCCATCATTGGTGTCAGTGGGAAGAATAGTGCCCCATCATTGGTTTCAGTGGGAGGAATAGTGCCCCATTGTTGGTGTTAGTGGGGGGAGGAATAGTGCCCCATCGTTGGTGTCAGTGTGGGGGGGGGAATAGTGCCCCGTCATTGGTGTCAGTGGGGAAGGGGATAGTGTCCCAACATTGTAGTCAGTGGGAGGAATAGTGTCCCATCATTGGTGTCAGTGGGAGGAATAGTGTCCCATCATTGGTGTCAGTGGGAAGAATAGTGCCCCATCTTTGGTGTCAGTGGGAGGAATAGTACGTCATTGGTGTCAGTGGGGGAAGGAATAGTGTTCCATCGTTGGTGTCAGTGGGGGGAGGAATAGTGCCCCGTCATTGGTGTCAGTGGGAGGAATAGTGCCCCATCTTTGGTGTCAGTGGGAGGAATAGTGCCCCATCATTGGTGTCAGTGGGATGAATAGTGCCCCATCATTGGTGTCAGTGGGAGGAATAGTGTGTCATTGGTGTCAGTGGGGGGGAATAGTGCCCTGTCATTGGTGTCAGTGGGAGGAATAGCACCCCATCATTGATGCCAGTGGGGGTGGAATAGTGCCCCATCGTTGGTGTCAGTGGGGGGGGAATAATGCCCCATCATTATTATCAAGGACACCAATGATGGGGCACTATTCCTCCCACTGACACCAATGACATTTAACTTGCTGACCCCTGTTCCAGCATGGTGCTGCTGCAGCCAGCATACCTGGTTGCCGCAGCACCATCAGCACGGCACACTTACCTGTCAGCTGTCCTTCTTCACTCCAGCCTCTCCCTCACTCGATGTTCGTGGGCCCACTCAGCTCCGCCTCCTCGCAGGTGATTGGCCGCCTGTGTGCCTTTCCTGAGCTACAGTTCTGGTGCCCAATCGCCGGTGAGGAGGCGGAGCTGAGCGGCAGGAGTGAGGGAGTGGCCGGAGTGAATGAAGGAGCAGCGCTTCCTGGACTGGATCGTCGTGGGACTGGGACCGGAGCCATGTAAGATACAGCAGCCCCCTGCCCACCCCTGTACTTAGTGTCCCTTCCTCGCGGAAAATACGCCCCTGCTGGCGGGCCGGATAAATGGCCTCGGCGGGCCGCATGTGGCCCGCGGGCCGTAGTTTGAGGACCCCTGATTTATACTTTTAAAATGCACTTTATAGAGAGTTTTGAACAGATAAAATACTTTTTTTTAAAACTTTTTTCTGACCTCCGGAACAGATTAATTGGTTTTCAATGCATTCCTAGTGGGAACAGGGTTTTTGTTTACGAATTATTCACAATACGAAAAGACCCGCAGAACAAATTAAATTCGTAAACCTGTAATTGGTTTTCAATGTATTTATAAATTCATTGTTAATCATGTCCCTGTACAGTATTTATGCCTTTAACCATTAGCCGCCCGGCCAATGGCCGTTTGGCGGCTTGAAATGCGCTCCTAAATTCCGGGTGCACGCCATTTGGCGTGCTCCCGCACATGCGCAGTTTGCGGCACAGCAGAGCGGCGCAGCAGCGGGATCTGTCACGGGCCGTGCACCTCGGACACGGCCGATGACAGATCCGAGTACCGGCTCCCGTAGCTGGTACCATGTGACCTGCTGTGACCAATCACAGCAGGTCACATGACAGTTGTATACAATGGATGGCTTCATTCATGATGCCATCCATTGTATACTAGTGCCTAGCTGTGAATGGTCACAGCAGGTCACATGCACATGTCATGTGATTAGCTGTGACCAAATCACAGCTAAGCACAAAAAAAAAAAAAAAAAAGCTGAATGAATCGATTTCATTCAGCTAAATGCTTGCTTATAGCAAAGTAATTCTTTGCTATAAGCAAACTGTGTATAAAAAAAAAAAAAAAAAATACTGATCACTCCCCCAAAGTAGTACAATGTTACTATGGTAACATTGTACTACTTTGGTCATAGTAAAATATGAAAAAAAAATCTTTAAAAAAATGTAATAAAAAATGAAATATAATAAAAAAATAAAAATAAATAAAAAAATATATATATATATTTTTTTTTCATACTGTCACCAGTCAGTGTCCATGTTCACCGCCATGCCAGTTATATGATGACGCTGTACTGCACTGGTGACAGTATGTAAAAAAAAAAAATAGTGAAAATAATTTTTTTAATTTTTTCATTTTCCGAAAAATTATGACAAAAAAATACAACTTCAAAAAACTCGCCATGCCTCTTATGAAGTACGTCGGACTGTCTACTCTGCAAAAAGGGGTCATTTGGGGGATATCTGTACTGTTCTGACATTTGGGGGATATCTGTACTGTTCTGACATTCTTGGACCTCAAGAAATTAGATTGGCTGTCAGTACTTCAGGATTGATCAATATTCAGATCTATACCATAGTTTGTGAACTCTATAACTTTCCTACAAACTAAATAATACATCCTAATTTGGGTTATTTTCACCAAAGACATGTAGTAGAATACATCTCGGCCTAAATTTATGAAGAACAATTATTTATTTGCAAACTTTTATAACAGAAACAAAGAAAAATGTGGTTTTTTTTTCAAAATTTTTGGTCTTTTTTTGTTAATTTAGCAAAAAATAAAAACCCCAGCGGTGATTAAATACCACCAAAAGAAAGCTCTAGTTGTGTGAAGAAAATGATAAAATTTTAGTTTGGGTACAGTGTTGTATGACCGCGCAATTGCCATTCAAAGTGTGAGAGCGCTGAAACCTGAAAAATGGCCTGGGCAGGAAGGTGTAAAATCACACGGTATTGAAACGGTTAAAGTGCACTTTATAAAGAGTTTTGAACAGATAAAAGATTTTTTTTTTAAACTTTTTTCTGACCTCCGGAATGGATTAAATGGTTTTCAAGGCATTCCTATGGGAAACCTCATTTCGGTTTACACATTTTTCGCAATACGAAAAGACCCGCAGAACGAATTAAATTTGTAAACTGAGGTATGCCTGTATATATATATTGTACATTCACATCGTTCCCTAACCCTCAAGGGGCGTACAATCTAAGGTATGCCATGTCTCCAATGTATCTTTGTTTCCACTGTCATTGGTGGCCAGGTGGTGGAAACCTTAAAGGGTTGTATATGGCATTGGGTAAAGATTAAAAATGTGGGAGGAGCCACAATGAAGCAGCGAAGCCATGGAAAGGGTTCAGAAAGGTGAATAGATAGAATGACTTCTGTTTGTCAGATTTAAGGGTGCTTCAGTTGTCAGGAACCCCCAGAAGCAGGGGCGGATTGACAACTCATGGGGCCCCCGGGCAATAGGGGATCATGGGGCCCCTGTGTCCTTGTCCAAACTCAAAAAAGCCTATGAAAAAGGTACCAGGGACATCTCATGGGGCCCCCTACTGACTCCGGGCCCTCGGGCAGTGCCCAAGTTTCCAAATGGTCAGTCCACCCCAGGGGCAGACTGACAACTCATGGGGCTCCCATGCAATAGGGGATCATGGGGCCCCTGTGTCCTTGTCCAAACTCAAAAAAGCCTATGAAAAAGGTACCAGGGACATCTCATGGGGCCCCCTACTGACCCCGGGCCCTCGGGCAGTGCCCGAGTTTCCAAATGATCAGTCCACCCCTGCCCAGAAGTATTTCACCTTCGGCGCTGTCAAACAAAATTGTAACATAGTTTCATTTTTTTCATATTGATTGCACGCAAGGTCAGGTGCGCGGTGGGAGAGGTGTGACATCACGCGGACCAATCAATACGTTGAGATTGAGGAAAATAATGGAGATGAAATCAATGGCGGCAAACAATCCGCACAGAATCAAAGGCTCATATCCCTATGAAAGGTTAGAGGATTGGGCCTAGAACATCCTCATTGGACGCGGCGGAGGCAGCGGAAAAAAAAGCACTTTAGCTGATTGCTATTAGCCGAAGTGTTCTTCTAACGCCGCAGCAGCCATTTTGTCGGAGATCAATAAAGCGCGCAGATAAAATGTCAGTGGAGACAGTAAGATATATGGGCGATCAATATATTATTTTAAGTAACTGAGCGATTTGACTTCTGAACATCGCTGTTTGCCATCAATATAATCCGTCTACCACTGTTAATAGCCCGATCGATGGATACGGCGATGTCCCGCGCATCGAACCATACGGCTCTCTGATCCGGAGTGCCAGGGTTACAACCTCTCACCTCCCCCCATTGATCAGCCCTTCCGCTGGTTAACATTCAACTATCATTTCAAGTTTACAGAAGTGATCAGCGACAATTATTCTGCTTTTTAGTGCTTTTATGATAAAATCACAGATGTAATTCCTCTTAGGGGGCAGTTATGACACGGCGACTGTTAAATAAAGTCCTGGAGAAAAAAAAAGACAAAAAACAGTTTGAGGACGGTGAGACAGTATGACATTTCATGTCCCCCAGTCCTCTTATGTTGAATCGTACTGTAAATGTTCCTTTATTTTGTAAAGTGCTGTGCAAATTGATGGCACTATATAAAGTCTGTAAAATAATAATATATAAATCCTGAATAATACTACTAATAATATGCAAATCCTATATAATAACAGTAATCATGATAATAATAATAAATCCTGTACAGTAATTCTATATAATGAATTCTAAATAATGATAGTAATAATAATAATAGCAATAGTAATAACTATAAATAATAATATTATATACATCCTGAACAATAATAATAATATTATAACAATAATCCTGAATGATAATAGTAATAATAATAATAATACATACGTAACTCCTGTGTAATGATTATTATTATTAATGTTATTACTATTATAAAATAATAATAATTATAATAATAATAATGTACTGTAAATTCTGTATAATAATAACTATAAAAATAACACAAGTTTTTATATTATTACTATTGCTATTATACAGGATTATATATATATATTATATATATACACTATTCAGAAAAACGCATTGACTCCTGTTAAATTCAGAACAAATGGTGTATTTATATTTGTGTGTATGTTGACCAGTCCTCACCTCTAGCTGCACCCAGTTTATGACTGTAGCCTGTTTCCAATGAAACATCCCCCACTATTCATGTGATCCTTATCAGCTTCTAATTGGGGTGGAGTTGAATGCTCATTTGAGCATCTCCCTATAAATTTAGATCAGCTCATGGGGGGAGATCATTGATGGGGGGCACAGTCTCTGATGGGGGTGCTGCTTGTGATTGAGTGCTGCTTTGAAGGAGTGCGATGCAGTTAAACACAGCAGTTGAACTTAAGCAGCAGGAAGACACAACAACAACAAGAAACTCTACAGCACGCTGGACAGACTGCAAGCAAACACCCCGGGAAACCTCTCTTACATACTCTGTGTACCTTTATATAATACGCCCCCTCTTCTCCTCTTCATATTACTATCCTCTGTTCCCAAATCTCATTTCTTTACCCCTCTGCTCCACCCCAAAACGTGTACATCTCCCCCTCATTGCTATCATATCCCTACTATTGCTCTCATCACCTCCCCAAAATGCCTCTTCCACTCCTCCTTCTCATTTTCTTCTCCTCCGTTCCCAAAATTCATTCACTATATCCCTCTGCTCCTCCCAAACACTTGTATATTGTGTCCTCACTGCTTCCTTCACCCCTCTACGGCACCCACCACCTCCTCCTATTACTCCACTCTCCCACTGACCCGAACACCTCCACTGGTAGTTTCTCACGCTCCTGCACATCCCGCTCCCATGCCACCTTTCTCACCCTTCTCCTCCTAACCGCGGGGGACATCTCCCTGAATCCTGGCCCTCCACCACCTCCCTAACCCGCACAACACCCTCCCGCCTCCACGTCCCGCCTCCACCCCTGCAACTTAGTATCTGTCCCCCTGCTCCCTAAAATCCCCCCCCCCCCCCCCCCGTTTTCATGTGCACTCCTGAACGCCCGATTGGTGTGCAACAAGCTTACCGCCATCTTTGTTTCCCGCTCCCTCAACCTCCTAGCCATCACTGAAACCTGGATCCAGGCCACTGACTCTACCTCCCCTGCTGCACTCTCCTACGGAGGTCTCACCTGGACCCACTCACCCAGGCCCAACGGTCGTAAAGGTGGTGGGGTTGGTCTGCTCCTGTCACCGCAGAGCACCTTCCGAGTCCTCCCAAACCCCCCCTCCCTATCCTTCTCCTCCTTCGAGGCCCACTGCGTCAGACTATTCTCCCCAACCCCCCTAAAGATTGCTGTGATATACCGGCCTCCTGGATCCATATCCCGCTTCCTGGATGACTTTTCCTCCTGGCTACCCTTCTTCCTCTCCTCTGAGCTACCCACTATCATCCTTGGGGATTTCAACATCCCTGTCAACCTCGACAACCCGGACACAGCCCGTCTCCTCCACTTAACCTCCTCCTTTGCACTTGCACAGTGCATACAATCCACCACCCACTCCGACGGTAATATTCTTGATCTTGTCTTCTCCAACCGCTGCGCTCCCCACAACCTCACTAACACCCCCTTCCCTCTCTCTGACCACAACCTGATTACCTTCTCTATCTCCTCATCCTCCAACGCCTACCTCTCCAAATGTCACACTACTACCAGCCGTAACCTCCGCAACCTTAACCCTGCCCCCCTCCACTCTGCAGCTGATCAACTCCATGACCGCATCCTCCCCCTGTCCTGCCCCGACTTGGCCATGACTGCCTACAACAACACGCTGTCAACAGCCCTTGACTCACTAGCGCCTTTAACCACACGCAACATCAGACCCCGACCGCTCCAGCCCTGGCAGACTGATCACACCAAAACCCTCAAACGACGCAGTTGTGCCCTGGAGCGACTATGGCGCAAAACCAAATCCCAACAAGCCTTCACCCACTACAAATCTGCCTTCCACACCTACACCTCCTCCCTTCATGCTGCCAAACAGGCCTACTTCCTGACCCTCATCAAGACCCCCTCCTCCAACCCTCGCCTACTCTTCTCCACCTTCAACTCTCTACTCTCTCCACCCCCACCTCCACCCAGCACCTCACTCACTGCCCTTGAGATTGCCCATCACTTCAAAAACAAGATTGACACAATTCGCAAGGACGTCGCCGCAACTCACACGCCCTCTCAACCCGTCCCCTCTCACACAGCTACCCCCTCATCCCCCCTCCCCCTTGACATAACCCGCAGGGACTTTGTCGCTGCTCAAACTCCCTCCAACCCCCTTCCCCCTCACTCAGCTACCCCCTCATCACCCCTCTCCCACGGCCCCACCACTACTCTGACCTCCTCTTCCACCCCACCCTACATTCCTCATACTGAAGCTCCCCCAACACTCCGCACTTTTGACCTTACTACCATCGAGGAAGTCTCCAAGATCCTCTCTGATGCCCGCCTCACCACCTGCCCCCTCGACCCTATCCCCTCACAACTCCTACGACCCCCCTCCCCCTCCATCCTATGCTCCCTCACCCACATCTTCAATCTCTCCCTCTCCTCAGGCACTTTCCCCTCCCCTCTGAAACATGCACACATCACCCCCATACTTAAAAAGCCCTCCCTGGACCCCAATGACCCGAACAACCTCAGACCCATCTCCCTGCTCCCATTTACCGTATTTTTTGCCGTATAAGACGCACTTTTTCTTCCCCAAAACTGGGGGGGAAATGTCAGTGCGTCTTATAAGGCGAATATGGAGCGGCCGGTCCGGTATTTCCACCGCGGCCGTGTCAGAATACCGGGCCGGCCGCTCAGTTCTGCAGCGGGACCTTACCTGTTCCTCTATCCAGCGGCGTGCTGTCTTCCCAGCTTCTGTAGTGTGGGCACTGGGCATGACAGCCGGGTGCCCAGTGCGCATGCGCGAGAAGCGGTGCGCTTTGTGAATGGTAAGGCAGTACCTGGGACACATGACAGATCCCAGAAGCCGCCGGACCAATCACAAAGCGCAAGTGCTTCTCGCTCATGCCCACTGGGCACCCGGCTGTCATGCCAAGCGCCATTACAGAAGCCGGGAAGACAGCGCGCGGCTGGATCGAGGAACAGGTAAGATCGGGTACCTGTCAAATTCAGGTACCCGCTCCCCACCTCCCCAAAGGTCAGCAGTCATCTGTACTGTCCGCAGTCTCTGGTCATCCCTGTGCTGTCCGCAGTCTCTGGTCATCCCTGTGCTGTTCGCAGTCTCTGGTCATCCCTGTGCTGTCCGCAGTCTCTGGTCATCCCTGTGCTGTCCGCAGTCTCTGGTCATCCCTGTGCTGTCCGCAGTCTCTGGTCATCCCTGTGCTGTCCGCAGTCTCTGGTCATCCCTGTGCTGTCCGCAGTCTCTGGTCATCCCTGTGCTGTCCGCAGTCTCTGGTCATCCCTGTGCTGTCCGCAGTCTCTGGTCATCCCTGTGCTGTCCGCAGTCTCTGGTCATCCCTGTGCTGTCCGCAGTCTCTGGTCATCCCTGTGCTGTCCGCAGTCTCTGGTCATCCCTGTGCTGTCCGCAGTCTCTGGTCATTCCTGTGCTGTCCGCAGTCTCTGGTCATCCCTGTGCTGTCCGCAGTCTCTGGTCATCCCTGTGCTGTCCGCAGTCTCTGGTCATCCCTGTGCTGTCCGCAGTCTCTGGTCATCTCCTGTACTGTGTCCATTAGTTCAGAATTTTTTTTTCAAGTTTTCTGCCTCTAAAACCTAGGTGCGTCTTATGGTCAGGTGCGTCTTATACGGCAAAAAATCTAAACTCCTTGAGCGCCTCGTCTACACCCGCCTATGCTCTCACCTCAATGACAACAACCTTCTCGATCCCCTACAGTCCGGCTTCCGTCCCCTACACTCCACCGAAACCGCCTTACTCAAACTCTCCAACGACCTGTTAACCGCCAAAGCTAATGGCCACTATTCAGTGTTCCTACTCCTTGACCTCTCTGCGGCCTTCGACACAGTCGACCACCCCCTCCTCCTCAAAAAACTACACTCCCTCGGCCTCAGAGATTCTGCTCTCTCCTGGCTCTCATCCTACCTGTCACAACGCTCTTTCAGCGTTACCTATAATGTTACCACCTCCCCCTCACTCCCCCTCTCTGTTGGGGTCCCTCAAAGCTCTGTCCTCGGGCCCCTTCTCTTCTCCATCTACACCTCCTCCCTTGGCCAACTCATACTCTCTCACGGCTTCAACTACCACTTCTATGCCGACGACACACAATCTAGCTGTCAACCCCCCACCTCACCCCCTCGGTCTCCGCCCGAATCACACACCTGCTGAGCGACATATCAGACTGGATGTCGCTCCACTTCCTTAAACTGAACCTCTCCAAAACCGAGTTTCTTGTCTTCCCCCCAGCCCGGACACCACCCCCCACTGACTTCTCCATCACATCCAACAACGCCACCATCAAACCCGCCCCGCAGGCCAGAGTACTTGGTGTCATTCTGGACTCCAACCTATCCTTCCAGCCCCAAGTCCAATCTTTAACAAACTCGTGCAGACGCCACCTCCGCAACATCGCCAAAATCCGCACGTTCCTAACCCCAGAAACCACTAAACAGCTCATCCACTCCCTCATCATATCACGACTCGACTACTGCAACTCCCTCCTCACTGGCCTGCCTCGCCGCTGGCTATCCCCGCTTCAGTCCATCCTGAATACGGCTGCCAGACTCATTCACCTTTCCAACCGCTCCATCTCTGCCACCCCCCTCTGCCAATCCCTCCACTGGCTTCCGATTGCGCAACGGATCAAATTCAAAATCCTAACACTGATGTACAAAGCCGTCCACCATACTGCCCCGAACTACATCACTGACCTAATATCCAAGTACCACCCAACACACACACTCCGCTCCTCACAAGACCTCCTTCTCTCTAGTTCCCTGGTCTCCTCCTCCCATGCCCGCCTCCAGGACTTCTCCAGGGTGTCACCCATCCTCTGGAACTCCCTGCCCCAACCCATCAGATTATCACCTACTCTCCTCTCCTTTAGGCGCACCCTGAAAACCCACCTCTTCAGGGAAGGCTACCCCACCCCCTGCTAACTTGCTGACCTCCTCCACTCTTCCTACCACTCCATCCCCCACAGCTATCTCCTACTGTACCACCATCCCCTCCCTCCTAGATTGTAAGCTCCAAGGAGCAGGGCCCTCAATCCCCTCATGTTTTGCATTGTATTGGTATTGTTCTGTCACATGTTCTGTCCCCCTTTGTAATGTACAGCGCTGAGCGAACTATTGGCGCTTTATAAATACTGTATAATAATAATAATAATAATAGTTTAGAGCTACTTAAAGCTGACCTGTCATCAGATATATTTTCACGGTAAGGGCGGCTAAGTAATGTGTCAGTGTAACACTTTTTGGTATTTATTACCTTCCACAGAGATCACAGGACTCCCCCTCTGACAATGCCTTTATCTGCTTTTCTCTCCAGGACAGAGCCATCTTTATTCAGACATCAAGCAGGGTCACCATCAACTGAGGGCCACCATCACCATCAACTGAGATGACACAGTCATGTAACTGCTGCTGCCTGTGCAGTTCTTGGATGTGTTCACAAATGTTTGACACATATCAGCCCCTGCTGCTGCAACCTCTCTCTTTGTGACTTGCTATAAAGTTACAATGTTTCAGTCTGGTGACTGGGGAAATGCTTCATCCTGCCTGCAGCAGACTGATGACATCCTCTCAGCCTAGGAAAGTTGCCGATTGAAGCTCAAAGACTGCTTTTTATTAATAGGTGAATCTTTTTTCTTATAAAAGATACTGTATAATGTGACAATGTGACAGTTATACACGGGGCCACCATATGGACCCTAAATGCCACAAAAATGACATTTCCAATTTCTATAGTGTTTTTATCCCTGGGGACTCAGGCAGTGAGGCAGCCATCTTGGGTCCATGCAGCTGAGCCAATGAACCTACCAAGATGCCTGGAGTGTGAGAAGATAACCACACAAGCCTCCATGCAGATAGTGTCCTGGGTGGGATTCATACTAAGGGCTCCAGGGCAGCAAGGCAGAAGTGTTAACCACTGAGCCACTGTGCTGTGTACAGCGTAACCAGGGATACCTGGATGCTTTTAGCAGTATATTATACTCAACTTTTTACATTTATAGATGTTTTTGTCTGCAGAAAAACGATGATTTATTGTAACCAAATTCACATCCTGCAGCCTTGATTTGTATTAAAAAAAAAAAACTCCATACATACCCAGTAGGTGACTCGGTGGCATGCTATCAATCTCCGAGTGCCGCTAACTCGAGGACAGTAAATGACTTCGGCATTGTAGAAAAGTACCCACATGGAAGAAAAATATATCTGAAATATATTTTAAAAAATATTCTTCCCAAATATATTGCCATATATTTGAAATGCTACAATGTTAACCATATTCAATAAATATATCTATCCATTCAGTCGTATCCGACCCTTGGCAATTGCATGGACCGTCACCCGTAAGCGACTTCTTCCATGAATTATCTTAGCAATTATTTTTCAGGGTAGGTTGCCAGGCCTTTCCCTAACCCCTACCATGCAGGAGATCCCACATGGCCAGGGATGAAACTAGGAAAAGTTAGACGTGAGCCAATTAACCTACCAGCATGTCTTTGGAGTTTGGGAGGAAACTGGGGTACCCGGAGGAAACCCACACGAACAGAGGGAGAACTTGCAAACTCTATGCAGGAGGCACCATGGTTGGGAATTAAACCCATGACCCATTTACTACAAGGCAGAAGTGCTAACCACTAAGAAATATATATATATAATCTTCTTCTCATGTGTTTCCACCTTCTGGTGCTCCAGGTGACCCTCATGTGATGCCACCTTCTTTTGCTTCTTATTATCTTCTCATGTGTTTCCACCTTCTGGTGCTTCAGATGACCCTCATGTGATGCCACCTTCTGGTCATCTTCTTCTCATGTGTTTCCACCTTCTGATGCTTCAGATGACCCTCATGTGATGCCACCTTCTGGTGCTTCAGATGACCCTCATGTTTTTCCACCTTCTGGTGCTTCAGGTGACCCTCGTGTGTTGCCACCTTCTGGTGCTTCTTATCATCTCCTTCTCATGTGTTTCCACCTTCTGGTGCTTCAGGTGACCCTCGTGTGATGCCACCTTCTGGTGCTTCTTATCATCTCCTTCTCATGTGTTTCCACCTTCTGGTGCTTCAGGTGACCCTCGTGTGATGCCACCTTCTGGTGCTTCTTATCATCTCCTTCTCATGTGTTTCCACCTTCTGGTGCTTCAGGTGACCCTCCTGTGATGCCACCTTCTGGTGCTTCTTATCATCTCCTTCTCATGTGTTTCCACCTTCTGGTGCTTCAGATGACCCTCGTGTGATGCCACCTTCTGGTGCTTCTTATCATCTCCTTCTCATGTGTTTCCACCTTTTGGTGCATCAGATGACCCTCATGTGATGCCACCTTCTGGTGCTTCTTATCATCTCCTTCTCATGTGTTTCCACCTTCTGGTGCTTCAGATGACCCTCATGTGATGCCACCTTCTGGTGCTTCTTATCATCTACTTCTCATGTGTTTCCACCTTCTGGTGCTTCAGATGACCCTCATGTGATGCCACCTTTCTGGTGCCCCGCCTCCTATCACCCTACTCTTCAATGTGCTGCCACCCTCTGGTGATACCCATCACCTCCCCTCCCAACAGTCACCCCAACAATGAGCACAAGGAAGTGTTTCCATCGCTAGCGCCATGTATGGAGACCCAAAAATGGACCAGCTGGGCTCCACTTTGTGACAATTACAGCCTTCCTCAACAACAATAAATCATTCTGAAAGAACTTGTGAGTCAGAGGCGGGTAAGAAGGCATGTCCTCGTTCTCTCTGCCAGCGCCTTCAGACAACATTGATATGAGAATTAGACTATTTGTTCCTTTTGAAGAAAATGTACAAATGTAAAGTGTAGGGGAGTTCGGAGCAGAGTGCCCACGTTGTTTCCATTGGTCCCCCAGAGATAAAGAGATTACAGGTATTAAAGAGATACTCCAGTCTAACAAATAATCAAGATATTGTACTTAAAGTGGACCTCTACTTTGAAAATAAATAGGCACATTGGAGAATAAAATATAATATCCCATTCCAATACTTACCTTATCTAGTGTTGTCCTCTGCAGAAACTCCTCTTCTTCACCAGTCATTGACCTTTTAACATGTTGAATGATATCCAGTGCCATTCTACCCACTTCCTATGTGCCCATGGTGTCATGGACACACCCCCTGGAAGTGCATCACCACATCGCCTTTGGTTTACAGTTGAATACTGAAAAGAGTAATTCTGATCTCATAAGAAGCTCCTCAAACCAGAAGATTTTCTTTCAAGGGACAAAAGTTGGAAACAGGGGCGGACTGACCATTGGGGATCTCGAACAGTGCCCGAGGGCCCGGAGTCAGTAGGGGACCCCATGAGATGTCCCTGGTACCTTTCATAGGCTTTTTTGGATGTGATTTGAGTGTGGGTGAGGACACAGGGGCCCCATGATCCCCTATTGCCCGGGGGTCCCATAGCCATTCACATATCGTGGCTCAAGGTGATGCTGGAATAGCCAAGAAGCCACCCCAATGGTCTCCATACAAGAAGAGGTTTATGCACAGATAGAAATTATTGTACTCTATAGGGCTATCAACAAGGGGAAGGAAGGGAAAGGAACAGTACGGAGGGATTGGTAGGAGGGGATGGATAGGAAGGGGAGGGAAAAGGGTTCAGGAAAAAGTAACAAAATACAACATGGTCACAAAGTTACCGCGAAGGAAATAAGTATTTGATCCCCTGCTGATTTTGATTTTGAAATCCTGAAGTGCCTGCAAGGTCCCTCTGCTCAAGAAAGCACATGTCCCGGCCCGTCTGAAGTTTGCCACTGAACATCTGAATGATGCAGAGGAGGACTGGTTGAAAGTGTTGTGGTCAGATGAGACCAAAATCCATTCTCTTTTATTCTATTCTTTTCTGAAATTCGAATCTTAGAAGACGGCTATATTCTTTCTATTTTATACTATTCTATTCTATTTTTTTCAATTCTATTCTTTTCTATTTTATTCCTTTATTTTTTATTCTATTCTTTTATTTTCTATTCTATTCTGTTTTATTCTATTTTTTTCAAAATTTGAATTTCCAAAGATGGCTATATGCATTCTATATTATTTTATTTTATTTGAAATTCGAAATTTTGAAATTAAAATTTTAAAAAATAGCTACATTCTATTTTATTCTATTCTATTTTTTCTATTCTGTTTTATTCTATTTTATTTTATTCTATTATCTTCAAAATTCGATTTTCAGAACACAGCTACATTCTTTCTATTTTATTCTGTTCTATTCTTTTTGAAATTCGAATTTCAGAAGATGGCAATATTCTATTCTATTCTATTTTATTTTTTATATTCTTTATTTTCTATTGTATTCAATTATATATTGTATTCTATTATTTTCTGTTCTATTTTATTCTGTTTTATTCTCTTCTATACTTTTCTAAATTCAAATTTTGGAAGGCAGCTATATTCTAACAATACGCACAGTCTTTGAAAGAAATCAGCAATAGTCAGCAATATGTTTACATTTTAAATTTGTATTTGAATTTGATTCAAATTCGTTATTTCGGATGAAATTTAGTTTTATTATTTCGGATTCATTTAAATTCATTACTATTACAATTCGGCAACATCTGAATCTCCGAATAATGAAAATTTCATCCGAATTTAGATTTGGAATGAAATGAACTTCACATGTCTAGGGATGAACTGGAATGCTGATTGTGAGGCAGGTCTTCTCATCCACCATCAGATTCTGACCTCATAAATGGGCACAAATTACTACAGACATCCTCCAAAATCTTGTGGAAAGCTTTCCCAGAATATTGGAGGCTGTTATAGTCATAAAGAGAGGCCAGACCTATATTGATGGCCATGGTAGACCATATTAAATGCCATTGGAACTGGCCCAGATCTAGTGGGGTGCTGGGGTGGGCCATGCCCCCCCAGATTTTAGTTGTGCACCCCCAGACCTCTGAGAGTGAATTCACAAATCCATGAGACCTGATGGGGACAATTGATGTAAGAGGGCACTCTGAGAGGGGGAGCAATTGATGTAAGGGGGCACTCTGAAGGGGGTAATTGATGCAAGAGGGCACTCTGAGGGGGACAACTGATGTAAGGGGTCATTCTGAGGGGGGAAATTGATGCAAGGGGGCACTCTGAGGGGGAAAGTTGATATAAGGGGGCACTCTGATGGGCACAGTTGATGTAAGGGGGCACTCTGATGGGGACAGTTGCTATAAGGGGGCACTCTGAGGGGGGCAGTTGATGTAAGGGGGCACTCTGATGGGGTAGTTGATGTGAGGGGGCACGCTAATGAGGACAGTTGATGTAAGGGAGCACTCTGATGGGGACAATTGATAAAAGGGGGCACTCTGATGGGGACAGTTGATGTAAGGGGGCACTCTGATGGGGGCAGTTGATGTAAGGGGGCACTCTTAGGGGGAAAATATATGTAAGGGGGCACACTGAGGGGGGAGGCAATTGATGTAAGGGGGCACTCTGATGGGGACAGTTAATGTAAGGGGGCACACTGATGGGGAAATTTGATGTAAGGGGGCACTCTGATGGGGACAGTTGATGTAAGGGGGCACTCTGATGGGGACAGTAGATGTAAGGGGGCACTCTGATGGGGACAGTTGATGTAAGGGGGCACTCTGATGGGGTAGTTGATGTGAGGGGGCACGCTAATGAGGACAGTTGATGTAAGGGAGCACTCTGATGGGGACAATTGATAAAAGGGGGCACTCTGATGGGGACAGATGATGTAAGGGGGCACTCTGATGGGGACAGTTGATGTAAGGGGGCACTCTGATGGGGACAGTTGATGTAAGGGGGCACTCTGATGGGGACAGTAAGGGGGCACTCTGATGGGGACATTTAATGTAAGGGGCACTCTGGTGAGGACACCTGATGTAAGGAGGGACTGTTATAGGAACTTTGATGTAAGGAGTTACTCTGAGAAGAACTCCTGATATAAGGGGGCACAGGTTCTGCTTAATCACCCTAAACTAATGACAGCATTCCCAGTTCACTCCTGCACCACCTCTGCACTACCTGTAAGATGTTACCTCCAGGTTATGATTCCGTGGTACAAAAGTGTGCCGAGTGAACCGGGAATACTGGTTCATCCATCCCTGTCACACTTCTGACATTATGCATCCCCTGCACCCCCACATCAGACATGCTAGATCCGGCCCTGCATTGGAAGGGTATGTCCAACAATTTCATAGAGGTGTGATGGTCAGGAGTCCATAGACTTTGACTATATGGTGTATCAGCGCTTGTTCTGCTCTCCAGAATGTCTCTTTTTATCCTTTTGCAGTTAACCCAGAGAAGACCATTAGCATTGCTTGGATCCGGGGAGGTCCTTCGAGCCGGATGCAGACACCTGTGTGATGGAGAACAGTTGAGTTCCAGGTCATTAAACATTGTTCTTGTTTCCCCGTTGATGATATAAGATTTCTAGTTAGACAACGGACAATCTCAAGGGCATCTTAATCAAGACGAGATCTAATTACTCGGGATAATTGCTGTACATCACGGACGCTGAGCGACAGATATGAGGGATTCTTGGACCGCCATGCTTAGAGCTATAATTGAGTGTCGCTTAAAGCTGGTCGGAGCTGGAGAGTGATGAATGGTGTGGATATTCTTGTGTACATATGAGATATCTCTCTGTCATCTTGTATTAACCTCGTTATCATACCAGGCCGACCCTTTCTTCCGGTATACAAAGCACCTCCAGCTTTGTTCTATACAGCAGCGACAATGTATGGAAGATGATTAATAATTTAGACATTCTGAATCTCTAATTGGGAAGACTTTTTTTCTTTTCTTTGAAACCGGTTATTAAATTAAAGGCTGGCTTCATTTAGAGGAAGTTGTTCACGAACACTACTGTCTCATGAAAACGAGTTCTCTGCCTTACGATTTATAGAGTCTCTCCTGAGCCTTGTGATAAGTCAAATATAACTGTGCCGGGTACTGCAGGATCTCGGTGTTCATGCTGTTGGGCCCACTATAGCAAAGGCAATGCAAGGCATTTAAGGGCCCATTACCATTTCTTGCGGGGTTTTAACGCATGTGTGTAAATGGGAGTTATGTAGAGTGTTAATGTGCATTGTGTTGAATAATTGTTAGAATATAGCTGCCTTCCAAAATTTTCATTTAGAAAAGAATAGAATAAAACAGAATAAAATAGAACAGAAAATAACAGATTAGAAGATAGAATATTGAATTCGGCAACATGAAAATTTCATCCGAATTTTGATTTGGAATGAAATAAACCGCACATGTTTAGGGATGAACTGGAATGCTGATTTTGAGCCAGGTCTTCTCATCCAACATCAGATCCTGACCTCACAAATAGGCACAAATTACTACAGACATCCTCCAAAATCTTGTGGAAAGCCTTCCCAGAATAGTGGAGGCTGTTATAGTCAAAAAGAGAGGCCAGACCTACATTAATGGCCATGGTAGACCATATCAATCGCCATCGGAAGGGGATGTCCAACAATTTCATAGAGGCGTGATGGTCAGGAGTCCATAGACTTTGACTATATGGTGTATCAGCGCTTGTTCTGCTCTCCAGAAGGTCTCTTTTTATCCTTTTGCAGTTAACCCAGAGAAGCCCATTAGCATTGCTTGGATACGGGGAGGCTGGTTATTAAATTAAAGGCTGGCTTCATTTAGAGGAAGTTGTTCACAAACACTACTGTCTCATGAAAACGAGCTCTCTGCCTTACGATTTATAGAGTCTCTCCTGAGCCTTTTGATAAGTCAAATATAACCGTGCCGGGTACTGCAGGATCTCAGTGTTCATTCTGTTGGGCCCACTATAGCAAAGGTCATGCAAGGCATTTAAGGGCCCATTACCATTTCTTGCGGGGTTTTAACTCATGTGTGTAAATGGGAGTTATGTTGAGTGTTAATGTGCATTGTGTTGAATAATTGTTAGAATATAGCTGCCTTCCAAAATTTGAATTTAGAAAAGAATAGAATAGAATAAAACAGAATAAAACAGAACAGAAAATAACAGAATAGAAGATAGAATATTGAATTCGGCAACATGAAAAGTTCATCCAAATTTTGATTTGGAATGAAATAAACCGCACATGTTTAGGGATGAACTGGAATGCTGATTTTGAGCCAGGTCTTCTCATCCAACATCAGATCCTGACCTCACAAATATGCACAAATTACTACAGACATCCTCCAAAATCTTGTGGGAAGCCTTCCCAGAATAGTGGAGGCTGTTATAGTCAAAAAGAGAGGCCAGACCTACATTAACGGCCATGGTAGACCATATCAATTGCCATTGGAAGGGGATGTCCAACAATTTCATAGAGGTGTGATGGTCAGGAGTCCATAGACTTTGACTATATAGTGTATCATATGAGAAGCCCATTAGCATTGCTTGGATACGGGGAGGCTGGTTATTAAATTAAAGGCTGGCTTCATTTAGAGGAACTCATTCACGAACACTACTGTCTCATGAAGGCTCTCTGCCTTACGATTTATAGAGTCTCTCCTGAGCCTTCTGATAAGTCAAATATAACCGTGCCGGGTACTGCAGGATCTCGGTGTTCATGCTGTTGGGCCCACTATAGCAAAGGCAATGCAAGGCATTTAAGGGCCCAGTACCATTTCTTGCGGGGTTTTAATTCATGTGTGTAAATGGGAGTTATGTTGAGTGTTGAATAATTGTTAGAATATAGCTGGCTTCCAAAATTTGAATTTAGAAAAGAATAGCATAGAATAAAATAGAACAGAAAATAATAGAATAGAAGATAGAATATTGAATTCGGCAACATCTGACTCTGAATAATGAAAATTTCATCCGAATTTTGATTTGGAATGAAATGGACCGCACATGTTTAGGGATGAACAGGAATGCTGATTTTGAGCCAGGTCTTCTCATCCAACATCAGTACCTGACCTCACAGATAGGCACAAATTACTACAGACATCCTCCAAAATCTTGTGGGAAGCCTTCCCAGAATAGTGGAGGCTGTTATAGTCATTAAGAGAGGCCAGACCTACATTAACGGCCATGGTAGACCATATTCATCGCCATTGGAAGGGGATGTCCAATAATTTCATAGAGGTGTGATGGTCAGGAGTCCATAGACTTTGACTATATAGTGTATCATATGAGAAGCCCATTAGCATTGCTTGGATACGGGGAGGCTGGTTATTAAATTAAAGGCTGGCTTCATTTAGAGGAACTCATTCACGAACACTACTGTCTCATGAAGGCTCTCTGCCTTACGATTTATAGAGTCTCTCCTGAGCCTTCTGATAAGTCAAATATAACCGTGCCGGGTACTGCAGGATCTCGGTGTTCATGCTGTTGGGCCCACTATAGCAAAGGCAATGCAAGGCATTTAAGGGCCCAGTACCATTTCTTGCGGGGTTTTAATTCATGTGTGTAAATGGGAGTTATGTTGAGTGTTGAATAATTGTTAGAATATAGCTGGCTTCCAAAATTTGAATTTAGAAAAGAATAGCATAGAATAAAATAGAACAGAAAATAATAGAATAGAAGATAGAATATTGAATTCGGCAACATCTGACTCTGAATAATGAAAATTTCATCCGAATTTTGATTTGGAATGAAATGGACCGCACATGTTTAGGGATGAACTGGAATGCTGATTTTGAGCCAGGTCTTCTCATCCAACATCAGTACCTGACCTCACAGATAGGCACAAATTACTACAGACATCCTCCAAAATCTTGTGGGAAGCCTTCCCAGAATAGTGGAGGCTGTTATAGTCATTAAGAGAGGCCAGACCTACATTAACGGCCATGGTAGACCATATTCATCACCATTGGAAGGGGATGTCCAATAATTTCATAGAGGTGTGATGGTCAGGAGTCCATAGACTTTGACTATATAGTGTATCATATGAGAAGCCCATTAGCATTGCTTGGATACGGGGAGGCTGGTTATTAAATTAAAGGCTGGCTTCATTTAGAGGAACTCATTCACGAACACTACTGTCTCATGAAAACGAGTTCTCTGCCTTACGATTTATAGAGTCTCTCCTGAGCCTTGTGATAAGTCAAATATAACTGTGCCGGGTACTGCAGGATCTCGGTGTTCATGCTGTTGGGCCCACTATAGCAAAGGCAATGCAAGGCATTTAAGGGTCCACTACCATTTCTTGCGGGGTTTTAATTCATGTGTGTAAATGGGAGTTATGTTGAGTGTTAATGTGCATTGTGTTGAAGCTGATCCTCACCCCGACAAGACACTTCCGTCCTATTCACCCCTCCTCCTCTCCAGTAGCAGAATAGGGTTGTCTTTTTTAAATTTACTTTCTTGGTAAATAAATATGTCCCCCCTTGTACATCATTTGCCTAGGCCAGTGACCAGATGTGGCCCTTTGCTTGCTTTAATCTGGCCCTTGGGACACTATTCTTCCCACTGATACGAGGCACTATTCATCACACTGACACACACCTCCGACACCAATGTTGGGGCATAGCTTCTTCCTCTGACACCAATGTTGGGGCATAGCTTCTTCCTCTAACACCAATGTTGGGGCATAACTTCTTCCTCTGACACCAATGATGGGGCAATGTCCCTCCCACTGACGCCAATGATGGGGCACTATTTCCTCTACTGACACCAATGATGGGGCACTATTCCATCCACTAATACCAATAATGGGGCACTATTCATTCCACTGACACCAACAATGGGGTGCTATTCCTCCCACTGACACCAACAACAGGAGCACTATTCCACCCACTAATACCAATGATGGGGCACTATTCAGTCCACTGACACCAACTATGGGGTGCTATTCCATCCACTGACACCAACAACAGGGGCACTATTCCACCCACTAATACCAATGATGGGGCACTATTACTCCTACTGACCACATGACCACAGGAGTGCCATGCATTTTTTTTCCCCACTGACTAGCAAGTCTGAGGCATTACCTTTTCCCAATGGCAACAGTGTAGCCCCCCCTAAAGTCTTAAGGAAAGTAAATTGGCCCTTTGTTTAGAAAGTTTGGAGACCCATAGCCTAGGCGAATGGCGTGCACTGGCCTCCCTTTACCTCCTGAGATATGCATGTCACATATTCCAGGAAGCAAAGTGCCTCATTGAGGAAGGAGGAGGCACGCTGGATGAACCAGGTAGAGCCAGCGTGTCTTTTTGTGATGTAATTATCAATATGGTGGCACAGGACCGAGGGGTGCAGAGAACAAGAAGATCTTGGTGGGACAATGTTGGGTCCTCTGAGTGGGTGAGTATCGAAAACCTACACATCGGACCACAGGCGGAGGGGGGGAGGTGCAAAAAAAGGGGGTGGCTGGTGGAGATCCGTTTTAAGGCAGCCCATTAAAATGAATGGGTTCCCAAACATACCCTAACATGGACATAAAGTAGCATGATTCCTGGTCATTGGGGGATAATGCTCACTTTATCTATGGGCAAGCAGCACTGACACCCCAGGACAAGACTACAGAACATATCCCCTCTTCTCCACAACATAGGGACTAGACAGGGCTGATAATTGGAATGTAGTACAGCTAGATATTATAGAAGCATCAAAACTCAATGGATTCTGGAAGGAACACCCATTTTTTGCACAGATATAACACTTTTTATGGTATATTTCACAGACCAACAGAAAGCAATAATAGAAGTTCATTGGGAGGTATACATACACTTCAATAATTAGATTTAGGAGCTATACTGAGTTTTTGTATTGAGATTTAGACGGTAACGAAAATACACACAGTGATTTTCAGAGCTTCACCAATATAGAGTTCTCCTGTAGCCCAGGCAACTCTCATTGTGGTCTAATCTGCTGCCAGCAGGGATTCAGTCTATAAAGTCTTTTCTCTATGGTTGGCTTCTGTATTCACACGGCTCTACTCAGCCATGTTCTTCATTGTATAGCGGCATATTTTTTTTTTTTTGCTTACTACTGCCTAAGACTCTGTTAGAATTTAATTGAAACCATTTCTCACCATTAGGTCTAAAAGGCCGCTTCTTTGTTTTAGAACAACGGGGTCTCGGCTGAGGAATATAAATAAAAATACCAAGAATTGAAAGGTCCTATGACGTCTCTGACAGGCGCTGACAAATTGGTCTTGCCGGTCTCCTTGCTTCGCAGTGCTCGGGCCTTGGCTCCTGATGCAATATTTACATGGCAGCTTTAATAAAACACTTCATTTTGACAAGTAAAGACTTTCCCGGGTGCTAATAAAACAATCTTTGCTTTGACAGTTCCAATCTTTAGCAGTCTAGCGCTGTCGTTCTGGAGGGTTCCTGGGTGGCTGAGATCTCCTTTCGTGGTGTTCAGATGGCGATAATGTTTGGATAGATTCATTTGACCTTCTTTAGCTTTCCATTTCAAAGGCCACAGCTTTTCTAATGTACTGTGACAAAGTAGTCCACCGTGGCCTCGGGAAGGGGACGAGAATGTCATAAACAAAATAAAATGTCCATTTCTCATGGGGCTATTTCGAGTTGAGGTGGCATCACCAAAGAGATGAAATGTGACATCAGTGCAACAGGTCAGAACACTTTAATTGAGCCTATAGTGTGGACATAAACAATATGCTATAAAGGAAGTGAGCAGGAGAGATGGGCACTGTCAGCGCTGGCAAAGCAGTAAAGGTTTTGGGATATGTTGGAAGGGTGATATCAACACTTATCTATCTATAGCTACCATATGTGCAGTTAAAAAAGATCTGAAAAAGTAGAATGGTGGAACTGGATTCCAAAAAGAAATGAGCTCCCATGTTTTTGGGAGAAGCTGGGTATGTAAGGATACATTATTCACTGGGCAGGTAGCTCAGGTTCTGTAAGAACCAGGGGCGGACTGACCATTTGGAGGGCCCGGGGTCAGTAGGGGACCCCATGAGATGCCCCTGGTACCTTTTTCATAGGCTTTTTTTAGTTTGGGCAAGGACACAGTGGCCCCATGATCCCCTATTGCCCAGGTGCCCCATGAGTTGTCAGTCCGCCCCTGGTAAGAACACTTCGCAATGAAGGCAGAAAGACGAGAATGAAGAGGCACACCCAAAGGTAAGAGTCCATATATTAAGTTTGTTCCATTAAAACAGTTTGTATAATTCCATAGATGTAGCCAATGTAATTGTCAGGCCAAAACATGCCCCCTGCTGAGAGGATTGTCTATTTACCCCATGATATTTACTCCCCTTCAGCCTTCACTAACATCTATCTTCCAGGTCTTGAAGAAGCACCTTTTGGCCCTCAAAATACATTAGCTACATGTATAGAATGGCAGCACTCACCCACAGAAAAGCCACTTAGTAATATATGGGTTCTCCGGAAAATAATACAAAGGTTGCCAGACACAGACACAGTCCCATGCACACCAACAACACAGGCTTAGTCTAGAGCAGGGGTCTCCAAACATTCTAAAAAAAGGGCCAGTTTACTGTGCTTCAGACTTTTGGGGGTCCGGAACATGGCCAATGGGAGTAGAAAATATCCCAGCATCAGTGGGAGTAAACAATGTCCCATATTTGGTATTGGCGGAATTATTAGTACCCCATTGTTAGTGTGAGTGGTAGGAATAGTGCCCCATCATTGGTGTCAGTGGGAAGAATGGTGCCAGATCATGGATTTCAGTTAAAAGAATAGTGTCCCATCATTGGTGCCAGTGGGAGGAATGGTACCAGATCATGGATTTCAGTTGAAAGAATAGTGTCCCATCATTGGTGTCAGTGGGAGGAATTGTGACCATTGTTGATGTCAGTGCAGGAATTATTGCCCTATTGTTGGTGTAAGTGGGAGTAGTGCCGTGTATCAGTGGGAGGAATAGTGCCCCAAGGGCTGGGTAAAGGCAAGCAAAGGGCTGCATTCATACCCCAGGCTGCAGTTTGGAGACCATTGGTCTAGGGGATGGCTTTTTGTGAGTTTATTACTTAGAACTTGAATTGAAGTGGGATAAAGGGGCTCAGGATATGCCAAAATAATTTTAGAATGAATAGGAGGACATTTGTTTTAGCACAAATCCTTTTAGAAGCAGGCACACATGAAAATCAAAATGCCAATGTTACAAGTTACAATGTCCTAGGAGCTATCTGCCACACCGTTTTCACGGGGTAGATCCCCAGTGAGGGAGACAAAAGATCCTTCTCCAGACCAGGACTTCAGAACAATGCCCTCCAGGAAAAATTCTTTAGCAATCTTCTTCACGCCCTCAGACCAGCACTTGCTGAGGCCCAACTACAACTCTTGTCCCACAATAGTTGCCTCTCAGGAACAGCAGCCCCAAGAGAATAACAATCCTCCTAGCGGAGGAAGAACACCCTGGAAAGGCTTCTCAAACATTATCACCACCCCAGCCACCTTGTGGACACCCCCTTTCCTGGGATTGACTGAGGACTTCCAAAAGCAAGTAAGAGAAATCTTACATTTGGGTACATGCTCCATCTGTTTTTTTCTGTCCTCATTAAAGGGGACTTGTCAGGACAGAAATTTAGAGGCTGCTAATGCTGACTTGTTTTAGAGGTTGTATGCTCCAGGACTATCATATTTCTCTATGAACTGGATGGGAACAGTCAAGTGCTCCTGAACAGTCAGGCACCCTGTAACCAGGGGCGGACTGACCATTAGGAAACTCCGGCACTGCCCGAGGGTCTGGGGTCAGTAGGGGGCCCCATGAGATGCCCCTGGTACCTTTTTCATAGGCTTTTTTGAGTTTGGGCAAGGACACATTGGCCCCATGATCCCCTATTGCCTGGGGGCCCCATGAGTTGTCAGTCTGCCCCTGCCCGTAACCTATTATATTTATGTATATTCTTGGGGGTGATCAGGTAGTAAAGGAAGGATGAGTTTGACATTTCCAGACCATTCATCTATAAAAAGTCATCTTTGGCATATCTCATCATTTTAAAAGTCCAACTCCAGTTTGACTCACTATCTCCGATGCTGACTCACAATTCTCATCATCTCCTTCGTAAGTCCTTTACCGCATTCATTGACACCTACCTTCATTTAACCCACTGGGGTGCATCTTCACAGCACCCTGCACTTGCAATGCAATGCTGTAGAGAATGGCATTGACATCTCCTCAGGAACAGAACATGACCCATGATCTCACAAGACTGTCAAGAAGTCCCTAAAAAAAAGGAGTACTGGGGTCCTGAGAGGAGAGTTGCCCAATCAAGCTAGAGTAAGGCTTCAAGCCCTATCCTTTTTCATCAGAATGGTGGCATGTGGTGGACTTGGGTAAAACTTTAAATTAAACTATCATAGGTTAGGTAGTTGAGTGCATGGACCTGATCACCGAAGGTTTCATAGGATCAGAAGCCTGGAAGTAATTCCAGCCATAAAGATCCACCACAAATATTGATTCTGAATTGCTTCTGGATGGAATTCCCACCTTTTCTCCTGATTAAACACAAATTAATAGATTACTTAATTAATTGTACCAATTGTCATGGATAAGGGTCCATATCTGAGAGAAAAACAATCCAGAATATCACAGGGGTGTACATGAAGCTGCATAGAGACATAGATGTGCTTAGGGTGCACCAAAGCATTAGACATAGACAACACTGGATGGCCCAGGATGCTCGGGGGGTAACTGGGTGGTATAAAAAGCTCAGGAGTCACTGGGTGACACAGTATGTTCTGGGATCACAGGAGTCACTGAAGACACAGAAGCAATTAGGAGTCAGAGGAGTCACAGGGGTCACCAGAGACACAGTAGTCATTGGGGTCACCAGAGTCACTGAAGGCATAGGATTCTCTGGAGACTCAGGAGCATGCAGGGTCATCAGGGTCTTTGAAGATACAATGCTCACAGGTGTACTTGAGCACAGGAGTCTGTGAGGTCACTGAAAGCACATAAGAGATGGAGTCACAGAAGGAACAGGAGCGCAGGGGTCGCTAAATACACAGGAATGCTGGGATTACTGGAGGCACAGGAGTGCATGTATTGCTGAAGGCACACGTGTGCAAAGGTCACTGGAGACACAGGGGTCACAGTCGCTGGAAGCATGGGAAATACAGGAGGCAAAGAAGTCTCTGGCGGTACATATGTGCAGAGTACAAATAATATCTTTCCGATACTCCCTCATCCACCCCCACCAGTATAAAACATAAACCAACTAAATGTCCACATATAAGTCCAAAATAAAGTGCTTTTCAATAAGTGGTGCTTTTCAAACATTGAGGAATATTCCACTTTGCTGAATTTCAGTCCAGGACCTCAAATCAGGATACCTCAAAAAAATATAAACTCAATATAGTGTATTATCATTACAACAGAACACTCGTGAGAACTAAAGGTGATCCTCCTGGACTCCCACCCGTGATGAAAAAACACTCCAACATGTGATACAGTGCAACACTCCACACCAGTGTTACCATCAAAATAAACTAAATCCCATTATCCTCTGATAAAACCATGCATCCAAATGAGATAGTGCCATCTCTCTTATAATATAAATACTATTACCCTCTTTCAATGTAGACCAAGCAAAAAACTCCTTCAAGGCAGTCCCGAGTTTCCCCTTCTTCGGAAGCTTCTAATTGCTTCCAATCCACCTTCCCAGTTCCTCAATAGGGGGCAGATAATACAAGACTCAATGAAGTATATATAAAAGGATTTTACAAATTTATTCGTAGCTTACATAGAAGACGCCAACGTCCATCCTCTCCCACAGTCCATACAGCTGAATTCCAGTGTTCAAGATGGCCGTGCCGCTCCTTCCGGTTTGAGATTGTATTGTACGTCCTTACGTCCTTGACGCGTTTCGTCACTTCCGACTTGTTCACAAGGGTTCCGGACGTCCAATGTGCGGCTCCTCTTATCCTACTCTCAGCACTGGCAAAAAGAGCGAGCCTCCATCTTAACTAATGGCAACACCCACCACTTCCTATGCCTTCTAAATACGGCTTTAATAAACGGAAAGGCGGACTGCAATCACATTTTATACATCTAAAACCCATTCACTGATTAAAACATTCACCTATTGGGAGAACTCCTAAAGATAATAATACTTTAATTACCTAGAACGATATTGTAACTAAAGGGAACAAACCCACCCTCCTGCTCCCCCTATTGTTCAAAATTTTAATAACAACAAGTTATCACATCCTACTATCCACTCATAACTTTCATTTTGATGACATCAATATTAATGTATATATACAATCTCCCTATTAATTACTGAAATAACCACTCACTGGATCATATTAAATTCTATACTAAAATATTAGCGTCTCCTTCCTAAGGTAAAACCCTACATAAACTCTAAAATTCAAAATAGAATATATATATATATATATATGATATATGGTTCCCTCTCATCCTATAAAATATGGACACGAAGCATATACACTAAATATAAAATATTAAATATTAAAATGTAAAATATATATGAAATATAAAATATTATCTCCTACAGCTCAAATGCACAGCCAACCCCCTTTATTTTATTTCAGAATGTCAATATTAAAAATCTGAGATGAAACAATTAAGATCCACTTCAATATTCAAACCTCTAGGTTTTAAAGTGCGTAATTTATAGATCCAAAATGTTTCATTCCGAGAAAGCATCTGAATTCTATTCCCCCCTCTCCAATGAGATTCTACCATGTCAATCCCACAAAATTTTAATCCACTAGGGTCAGAATTATGAAATTTTTTAAAATGTCTAGCCACATTGTGATTACTTTTCCCTTTGGCAATATTTCCTACATGTTCTTTTAATCTTTCAGATAGAGCCCTTTTTGTCCTGCCTATATATTGCAATTTGCAAGGACATTCTAACAGGTAGGTAACATATTTAGTGCTACAAGTAATAAATTTTTCTACTTCATACCTTTCCCCCGTATTACATGACATAAAGTCATTAATCTTTCTATCTTTAATGTTTGTTGTTTTGCATATCTTGCACTTTTTACATGGGAAAAACCCTGTCAAATTAAACAACCTCATAGTTTTCTTATTAGGAGGTGAGATGACCCCTTTCACTAAGCTATTCCTTAGATTATTATTTTTCCTGTAGATAAAAGGTGGTCTACTTGGAAGAAGGGAACCTAATGTTGTGTCTTTTTTTAATATCGGCCAATACTTACTAAAAATCTATTCTACCTCTCTATACTGACAATTAAAATGGGAGATAAAAGCATATTCAACTTTTTTATTTTCCTCTTTTGTTTTATTTTCTTTTATAATCTTCCCCTCCCCCAAATAATTTTTACTAATTTGGAACCTAATTTTCTCTAGTTTTATAGGATCATATCCTTTCTGTATGAAACGTTCTTTAATAATATTCGATTGTGTGATGTAATCCTCCAATCTCGAACAGTTCCTCATGATCCTCGAGAACTGACCTTTGGGGATTCCCTCAATCCATTGAGGGTGATGACAGCTATTATATATATATGTGCAGAGGTTATTGGAGTACACAGGGATCACAGCACTGGAAACATGTGGGAAAATGGAAATTGAAGCACCACACCACTGCCAAGTCCAAATAGAACTTTATTTGAATAATGGTCAGAAGGAAAATCCAAAAAGTATTAAATATGTTTTTGGGGTCCAGAAACAACCCTCTTCACTGGAAGCATGGGAACAAAGGAAAAGAAATTTAATCTCCAAACATGGAAAGGTTTCTTCACAGTAAGAGCTGTGAAAATGTGGAATAGACTCCCTCAAGAGTTGGTTGTGGCCAGCTCAGTGGATTGCTTTAAAAAAAGTCCTGGATTCTTTCCTAGATACACAGAATATAACTGGATATAACATTTATAGGTAACGTCGATCCAGGGAATATCCGATTGCCTCTCGGGGGATCAGGAAATATTTTTTTCCCAGCAGGAGCAAATTGGATCGTGCTCTGCTGGGTTTTTTTTTTGCCTTCCTCTGGATCAACTGTGGGTGTAGGATTATAACTTTTTTTTTTAATGGTTGAACTGGATGGACTTTTGTCTTTTTTCAGCCAGACTAACTATGTAACACAGAAGGCAAACACTGGAAACAGAGGAGGCTTGGGTCAGAACACTTCAATGCTGAGCTGTCTGCTACTTTGCCATTTGAGAGCTGTCTTCTCATTGGCTGTAGCGCTCATGCTCCAGGTGAGGACTGGAAGTGTTACACAAATATATTCATTTATAGGTTTATTGCCTTGTCTGCTTTTGTATCTGCAGTGTTTCTTGGTTTTGTGTGTTATGTGCATGGGATTTATCAAAAAATAAGTCTTGAGATATCCCTGCATGCACTGCTTCATTCCCAAGACTGCTGTGATCTGGACTGTGCAAGATTGGCAGTAAGGCACATCTAAATCCAAAATTATTTTAACATTTTGCAATAACTGGAGATCCATTAAAAATTTCTTTTTGTTTTTATTAATCCCATTTGAGAAATTTTCTTTCACTTCCTGTCCTGTACACGCAACAGGAAGTAAAAGGAAATCTCTCCAGTTTAGGGGAACTCCCTTCCTAGACAGCTGTCAATGAAACTAGTGCCCCCGTTGGATGATTCCCTCCCTGTCTGCATTCAAGTGACAACTTAAAACTGGATTTTCCCTTTCTGCCCTGATGACAGTGGTTGCCAGGACAAATACAGAGGATGGATCTTTCCAGCAGAGACACAGCCAGCAATAACATCTTATGTGAATGGAAGAAACCAGGTGGCAAATGATAACTTAAAAGTCCATACATCCTATAGTCTTAATAACAAAGACACAACCATTAGGGGAGAAACAACCAAAATGCTTCAGGAGCTGGGGTGGACTGACAACTCATGGGGCCCCCAGGCAATAGGGGATCATGGGGCCCTGAGTCCTTGCCCAAACTCAAAAAAACCTATGAAAAAGGTACCAGGGGCATCTCATGGGGCCTCCTACTGACCCCAGGCACTTTCCAAATGGTCAGTCCGCCCCTGTTCAGGAGCCAAGCATGCCCCTTTATCAGAGCTCAAGCTTGGTTATAGAAAATTCAATAAGGGACGTGCTGTGACCTCCCAGACAGAAAACTCTGAGAAACAGGCTACTGACAAATCTACCACTGGAAATTACATGTCTGCCCATGTCTCCTGGAGATTTCCATCTGGGAGGTCACACCACTGTCCTTATTAGATTTTTAACAACTAAGCATGAGCCCTGATGAAGGGGGGCGCTTTGACCCTGAAACATTGTGGGTATTTCTTCTCTACTGCTTGTGTCCTTGTTATCAAGAATAAAATAATATCTGAACTTTTAAGTGATCGTTTGGTGCTTGGTTTCTTCCATTCATGCAAACTCCTCAAGCTCACCAGCCCCCACTTCTGTAAGTCCTTCCCCCCAAATTTTGTCCTCCGAGTGTCCAAGGCCCATTCTACAGGAATCACTATCAACTTTGAAGAAAAGCACCAAATCCAGTGCTTGTATCTCTAAATCCTGACAAAGACTCTAACCCCTCACCACTTTATTTAAAAGTAAAGAAGTTTCATTAGGGTGGTTCTGTAGTAGATCCTTAATAGTAACTAAGAAGATGTGAACAAATGATAAGGCGCAAAGGCTCATTGCATGGGTGAGATCATAAAAAGGTTAAAGAAAGTTAAACAATTGAACATAGAAAATTAAAAGTTTACAGACAATAGATAACAGAGCAATTTAACAGATGGAACTATTATGCAAGATTCATTGCCTTTGTCTTCAGCTGGGGAAGCTCCTGAGATGCCACCATGATGGAAGAGCCAAGAGCTGGATGTGGTGAACACCAAGATGTGTTGAAGGGTGGTTCTGTAGTAGATCCTTAATGATAACTAAGAAGATGTGGACAAATAATAAGGTGCAAAGGCTCATTGCATGGGTGAGATCATAAAAAGGTTAAAGAAAGTTAAAAAATGGAACATAGAAAATTAAAAGTGTACAGACAATAGATAACAGAGCAATTCAACAGATGGAACTATTATGCAAGAGTCATTGCCTTTGTCTACAGCTGGGGAAGCTCCTGAGATGCCACCATGATGGAAGAGCCAAGGGTTGGATGTGGTGAACACCAAGATGTGTTGAAGGACTTTATCTTTTCTTTCCAAATATTTATAGCCAACCCCTCCCTCCTGCCTCTTCCAAAGGGTTCCAGATGGGTGAACGCCCTTCTCTCCTTGACAGAACCGGTCCTGTGGTATTAATTCCACATTGGTAACACTATTTAACGTTCATGCCTCCAAATTAGCATTTTATGGATTATTTAAATCATGTTAGAGCGTCACCAGAGCGTGTAATGTTCACAGGAAAACGACCAGAGCCGTCTCACATTTGCATATTTCGTTAGGGTTGAGCAATGCCCGCGGATCGTGTTATCATAGCAAGAACGAGCTATCGCAATCAGCCGAGGATCTGACCGTGTTGATAGAAGAATTACTTTTTAGATTGCAATTTCGTATTTCCAGGCATTCGGAGCTCGAGTGGTTTTATTGGTTCCTGAACATCAAACATTACAGAGCGGGAGGGGGAGATATAGATCCCTTCTCTGGGGAGATGACTGCCGCAAGGATGGCATTCGGGGAGGCCGGTTTATCTAAGAACAAGTTGAGTGAGATAACAACTGGCTCCTGAAAAATACTTCACACAAACTCTGATATTCCACGGAGAGGTCTGCTTAAATTTGCTAATGCTGGTATAGGAAGAACATTTGATCGCGTCTTAGTCAACCAATGTCCCAACAACAGTATATAGGCGAAAAAGTAGAATAAGCAAGACAAGCTGTCAGTTACTTCTACTTTACCCATTTATTTTTATCTCAGCAGGCACTCTGGCTGTCAGCCTAACTGGAAATTCCAGGGGGAACACAGTAGCAGCACCTCCAGCACTGAATATATGTATCGGCAATGGGTGCTGGGGTGCGCTTGAGGGACTATTGATGGCTGCTATGGAATTTATTGTCACTGAGGGGGTCTATTGTTGTGGAGGGTCTATTTTTGCTGGTGATGGATCTATTGTTGTTGGGGGTTCTTATGTTGCTGGAGGGGGTGATTGTTGCAGGGAGAGATCTACTGCTAAGGGAGAGGTCTATTGACTGATTTTTGTACCAGGTCCGTTGCCGGTTCCATGTGACCGCTGTGAGCAATCACAGCAGATCACGACAATTGTAAACAAGAATGTCTTCCATTCATGCCATCCACTGTATGCAACTGTGTTGCTAGCTGTGACTGGTCAAATTTTAAAAATTTGGCAAATTTCATCAATTTTCCTTCAACTGTTGACTTCTGATTTTCTCGATAATGTGCATAAGGCTGGCCATAGAAGATTCTTTGTTTCGATCAGTGGGCTAAATTCACACGTAGCGGGAATGCGCATAAAATTGTAGATTTTTCCTGCATCTTTTCCAGATGCAAAGCAGGTGCCAGTTCTTAATCCCTTGACTCCGGCGCCTCCCGACCCTTTAAGGGTTTCAGAAGCCAGGAGGCGGGGTTTAGGGTCATGTGACCGCCGTGACACGCCATCACGGCGGTCACATGATCGGGAAATATCAGGACCTTTCTGTGATTACCGAACACGCAAATGTGCGGCCACTCAGCGTCAAGGCCCAGATGCCAGCTGCCGCACATTTGCGTGCGGCCGGTGCCAAGAGGTTAATGGAACCCCGCGTATCTACAAACGCGATTTTGTACGCTCTAAAATGCATCTATGCGTTTGGTGTGGCGTGATTTCTCAAAAGGGCAGGGACTTCCTTTGAATGTACATAGAGCAACCAATTGAAATGAATGTAATGACATGCAATGCACAGAAACGCGTGGAAACACGCAGAACTGCATGTGCACTCCGATGGTATGAATGGTGCCTATATTTCTTGTTGCTTTTTGGAGAGGTTATATTGGGGGTATATTGTCTTTGTTAATAGATGAGGGAGGATTCTCTCTCTGCATGTAGCTTTTCCTATTTTTTCCTTTTGGACATTTATTATGACCCCTATTATATTTTCATAAATAATCCTTTATATATATTATATTTTTCACAAAAAATAGTTTTTCAAGGCAAGGATTTTTCTTATAGTAAGAAGTATGGGGATGAATTATACACCCTGTACATTTGGATAAATATTATGTTTTTAATTTTGTAGTTAGATATTTTAGGGTGTATTGCCAGCCGATTTTCTGAGCTCAGTGGGTCATTTCCTGTTGGCCGCATGTACAGAGGGAACTAGACAAGATCCCCACGTGTAGTTCTGGGATGATTCCTCACTGTTCTCATGATCATTGACACTCCAGGAGGTGAGATCTTGCATGGTGCACCAGACCTAGGGAGACTGACACTTGTTTTGTGTTTCTTCCATTTGTGAATGATTGCACCAACTGTTGTCACCTTCTCACCAAGCTGCTTAGCCATAGTTTGGTAGCCCAGTCCAGCCTTGTGTAGGTCTACAATCTTGTCCCTGACATCCTTGGACAACTCTTTGGTCTTTGCCATGGTGGAGAGTTTGGAATCTGATGGTTTGATTGCTCCTGTGGACAGGTGTCTTTTATACAGGTAACAAAATGAGATTAGCAGCACTCCCTTTAAGAGACTGCTTCTAATCTCCGCTTGTTACCTGTATGAAAGACAACTGGTAGCCAGAAATCCTGCTGAATGATAGGGGATCAAATCCTTATTTCCCTCATGAACATGCAAATCAGTCATCATTTGTTAGACATGCCTTTTGTTTGAATTTTTTGTTGCTATTCTGTCTCTCAGTGTTACAATGCACCGAACATTAGATTTTTAGACCGATCATTTCTTTGTGAGTGGGCAAACATAAAAAATCAGCAGGGGATCAAATACTTATTTCCTTAACTGTATACAGCGTGGTGATTGTCATTTGGCCTGACGACATTAAACATATGACGAAACGCGTTGGGTGGAACCTAATGTGACGTCACCGCATTAAGTTGCTGGAATGAATGTCACATTGAATTGGGATTGCTGCAGCCTCGGGATTGTTTGACGCTTACTTGTTTTTAACTAAATGTGAGTGCAATATATACCTTTGTATAGATTTTTATATAAGGACATGCTACACCATGAGTCTATATCTTGCATGCTTATACTGCCTGAGAGCGAGGCTGGAGTGGAACCGAAGGTCGAAGTATTGCTGTAACATCTATCGTCGATGCATTTGGGGTTAACCGCTAAATCGCTGCTGGCTTTCCATTAGTTTGACAGCCCAATAGCTCCGGTAAGAGCTCCTACTCACTTTTGTTGTCACCAGGATCTCTGAGATGTCTCTTCTTCCTCCGAGCCTCACTGGATGAGTGGGTGCCTTTTTCCCTCCGATGCTTGGAAGCACTTTTTATTTATTCTTTTGTGAACTTTAATTGAGCACGATTATATATGGCGGACTCTATTTTCAATGATCACTTCTCCTTTATTATATCACTATGTTTTGTTTAGCGCTGCACTTTTTGTATTTCAATGGTGCCTACAGTGGGGAAAATAATTACTTGATCTCCTGCAGATTTTATAAGTTTGCCCACTTACAAAGAAATGAAGGGTTTGTCATTTTTATCATAGGTATATCTTAAATGATAGAGACGGAATATCAACCAAAAATACAGAAAACACACAATTCAAATGTTCTAAATTGAGTTGCAGTTCAGTGAGTAAAATGAGTATTTGATCCCCTACCAACCAACAATGATTCTGGCTCCCACAGACTGGCTATGTGCTCATGTGGTACACAGATTAGTCCTGTCAACTTAAGAAGGTGCTCCTAACGACAACTCATTATGTGTACAAAAGACACCTGTCCACAGAATCTCTTTCTTCTATTAAAACCTCTGCTAAAGGTACAGGCAAACTTTGCCGCATTGAGGGGCCAATGGACGGGGCCATGTATTGTAAAATCCTGGATGAGAACCTTCTTCCTTCAGCCAGAACACTGAAGATGGGTCATGGATGGGTCTTCCAGTATGACAATGACCCAAATAGCTGTCAAAAGGACATCAGGGACAAGACTGTAGACCTGCACAAGACTGGAATGGGCTACAAGACTATCAGCAAGGAGCTTGGTGAGGAGACAACTGTTGGAGCGATTATTCACAAATGGAAAAAATACAAACTAACCACCAATCACCCTCCGTCTGGAGCTCCATTCAAGATTTTGCCTCATGGGGTAAGGATGATCATGATAAAAGTGAGAGATCAGCCCAGAACTACACGGGAGGAGGTTGTGAATGATCTCAAGCCAGTTGGGACCACAGTCACCAAACAAACCAGTCATAAAACAGTACACCCCCATGGATTGAAATCCTGCAGCGCCCGCAAGGTGCCCCTCCTCAAGAAGGCACATGCACAGGTCCTTCTGAAATTGGCCAATGAATAGCTAAATGATTCAGAGAAGGATTGGGAGAAAGTGTTGTGGTGGGGCTGTTTTTCTGCAAACTTTGCCGCATTGAGGAGCCAATAGACGGGGCCATGTATTGTAAAATCTTGGATGAGAACCTTCTTCCTTCAGCCAGAACACTGGAGATGGGTCATGGATGGGTCTTCCAGTATGACAATGACCCAAAACATGCCACCAAGGCAACAAAGAAGTAGTTCAAGAAGAAGCGCATTAAGGTCATGGAGTGGCCTAGCCAGTCTCCAGATCTTAATCCTATCGAAAATGTATGGAGGGAGCTGAAAGTTCGAGTTGCCAAGTGACAGCCAAGAAACCTTAAGGATTTAGGGAAGTTCTGTAAAGAAGAGTGGACCAAAATCCCTCCTGAGATGTGAGCAAACCTGGAAACCAACTCCAAGAATGTCTTACCTCTGTGCTTGCCAACAAGGGTTTCTCCACCAAGTACTAAGCCATGTTTTTCTTGAGGATCAAATACTTATTTTACTCACTGAACTGCAACTCAATTTATAACATTTGTATTGTGTTTTCTCTGAATTTTTGGCTGATATTCTGTCTCTATCATTTAAAATACACCTATGATAAAAACTACAGACCAGGGGTGGACTGACCATTTGGAAACTCGGGGGCCCAGAGTCAGTAGGGGGCCCCATGAGATGCCCCTGGTACCTTTTTCATAGGCTTTTTTGAGTTTGGGCAAGGACCCAGGGGCCCCATGATCCCCTATTGCCCAGGGGCCCCATGAGTTGTCAGTCCGCCCCTGTTACAGACCCTTCATTTCAAGTGGGCAAACTTACAAAACCTGCAGGGGATCAAATCATTACTTTCCCGATTGTATATGCTGTCTGCGTGGACACAGGAAAGATTCAACTTAAAGGTGGCGGCCATTATAACTCCCTGAAAAGACTTATTTTAGTTTTTTTTATCTCCTCCGCGTTTTGTTTTTCTTCAGTCCCTGACCACAAATCGATATTTCGGTTTCACCGCTCTGTACAAATGTCGCCCCTATAATTCTGGCATGGACGTCTAAGTATCGGGCCGCATCATTTTCTGCCCATTTTTATCTCTTCCTGATAATATTTTTATAGGTGCGGCGGATCGTTGCGGCTGGAGCACCGAAGATATTTGTCACACATGATTGGATTGTTATAGATTTTTAAGGGAATTCGTTTTTCCAGAATGACAGAGATGAAAACGCAGTTTGTAAAGCCACACGGGGTATATATTATGGGATGGGCGTGACGGGTAACACGTGGCCTGCTCCAAACGCTCATTCAAAATCTTGGCTGATTTATCATTTTTGGTAAAAAAAATAAAAAAACTAAAAACACTAAAAGACAAATACATTTCATTAGATGTAAACTGTAATTGGATGACATGTAGTTTGCTCTGTGCACCGGGCACAAATCAAATTGATTTTTATATGATTTTTTTTTCTCCTCAGTGTTGCTGATCTCCTGCAGCTTGTTTGCAGCCACTTCCTATCTACATGCACTCCAGAGATGGCTGCTTGGCAATTCTCAGGGTTTCCTGATAGTGACAACAGTGGACCATGCCTGCATCATGTATGCTGAAACGGCCCCATCAGAAGCCCATGAGACAGGGTGACAACACAGGAGCACAATTGGGAGACAAGGACAAAGCTTTGTCACCAGGGGCGGACTGACCATTCGGACACTTGGGCACGGCCCGAGGGCCCGGGGTCAGTAGGGGGATCCATGAGATGCCCCTGGTACCTTTTTTATAGGCTTTTTTGGGAGTGGTTTGAGTGTGGGTGAGGACACAGGGGCCCCATGAGTTGTCAGTCCGCCCCTGGTTGTCACCCTATAACAGGAAGTGCTTGAACAAGAACCTTCATAGCGGGATCACTGGAGATTATTTTAATGAAAACCTCCAATTGAAAATAACTTTTAAAGTGACATGAACATTAAAGCTGAACTCTGAGCACACAGGCTTTAATTTAAATATATTCTTCCACAGGATATAAAGTCACTGTGTGTGCACCAAATGCCTTTGCCAACCCAGATATTACCTTGTAAAAGTTGCAGTGCCATCATCACTGTGTTGTATAAAGCCTGTGCAGAGAGCAGAGCTGTGGGAGGAGCCCAGCAGGCTCCACCCACTACAGGCTGCCTATAGAAAACTACAGGAGGGAGCGGAGACAGGACCAGTCACCCCGCAAAAGGAGAGAGCTCCGCAGTGAGTGGTCTTTATTATAGGAAAGTCCTGGGCAGACCTGGCAGAATAAACATTGATCTTGTATTTAGGCAATCAGGAGTTAAGATTTACAGATTTAAAATGAGATGCTACCCAGAGCAAGCATGCGTCTAGTGAAGTCAGAGAAAAGCCAAAACTCCAAGGAGTAAAGGAAATACTGAGAGCAGTGGCAACGTATCTACATCCATATAAATGTGATTGTCAGTATCTATCGGTAACACTTTTACAGTGCTTGGCTAACATAAAATGATGTGGTGTGTGCAGAGTATGATGGGCTCCTAGCCCCGGGGTAAAAGTCGCTCAGTATGGACAGCCGCTTGCACCATGTGGAACAGCTGTGTGTATGGTGGGCCAGTTCACACTGTGCGCCATGGCGGTAAAATATCCACAGCGCAGCCAGGATCAGCTTTGCTCTGCTACAGAACGTGCTGCTCCCCACCAACAGACCGGCTTTATCATCAACAACAGGAGGGCTGGCAGGACTCACACAGCCAGACAGATGGGAAATCAGGACGCCTGTGACTGGGTGCGGTCATTGTGACCACAAATCCCGAATCATCTCCATAGAGATACATTCCCATATATTCCCCCACAGAGATCATTAGATTGATCGATCTATCCTTTATCTATCTATCTATCTATCTATCTATCTATCTATCTATCATCTATTATCTATCTATCTATCTATCTATTATCTATCATCTATCTATCTATTATCTATCTATCTATCTATCTATCTATCTATCTATCTATCTATCTATCTATCTATCTATCTATCTATCTATCTATCTATCTATCTATTATCTATCTATTATCCATCTATCTATCTATCTATTATCTATCTATCTATCTATTATCTATCTATCTATCTATCTATCTATCTATCTATCTATCTATTATCTATCTATCTATCTATCTATCTATCTATTATCTATCTATCTATCTATCTATCTATCTATCTATCTATCTATCTATCTATCTATCTATCTATCTATTATCTATCTATCTATTATCTATCTATCTATCTATCTATCTATCTATCTATCTATCTATCTATCTATCTATCTATCTATCTGTCTGTCTGTCTGTCTGTCTGTCTGTCTGTCTGTCTGTCTGTCTGTCTGTCATTCATTAATTCATTCCTTGATTATCAATATCTATCTATCTATCTATCTATCTATCTATCTATCTATCTATCTATCTATCTGTCTATCTATTATCTATCTATCTATCTATCTATCTATCTATCTCTCTATCTATCATTCATCCATTCATTAATTCATTCATTCATTCCTTGATTATCAATATCTATCTATCTCTCTATCTATCTATCATTCATCCATTCATTAATTCATTCATTCATTCCTTGATTATCAATATCTATCAGGGTCCCCATCAGAGTTCAATTACATTAGTGTTCCCAATAGAGTCTGGCCTTACATCAGAGTCCCTTTTAGCGCCCCCCCCTTACATCAGAGTCCCCCTTCACTTCAATGTCCCTATAAAAGCCTCCCATTCATCAGCGGACCCTGTCCTTTCTGGTCTGTTTCCAGTTTGAAACACTGGAGTACCGGCCTGTATATACCCCTTCATTACCAGGTTCAGAATTCAGGTCTGTGATATTCTGACTGACAATTACTCTGGCATGCATCAGTATATGCAAATTAATTTAATATATTTTTTGGGTGGTATTTAAAATGGATATTCACCCTCCCTCCCTACTTTATATCTGTAGCACCCTCCTAGTGCAGAGTAGGCTGCTAGGTAAATTTAACTGGCTCCACTGTAATCCGAAGAGCAGGGGTTGATTAATTAGGGCTACTCAGTGTTTCACAGTCTGTTGCTCTGTTGCTTCCCCTTGTCTAGAACCATACATATAGCCGGAATAATTGTGGGACTTCAGCCAATCCTTGGGGGGTGGGCCCAGTAGGTGGTAAAAGAGCCTATAAATAGTATGAGACCTGAGCAGCAGAGTGCAGCATTACTGGCTCCAGTCCTGCAAGAGTAGACCCTTCTGCAGGAGCTCTGCCTCTGATGCAGGACTTTAGAAGAAGCTTTTAGGAAGACACCGAGGTCCCAGCTAGGCTTAGCTGGGGGGTGTATTCTTAGGTTCAAGCCTGGGGATCAAGTTGGGTCCAGTAAGCTGACTGGGAAGAGCCAGGAGGAAGCTGGTGGGAAAGAGTCCAGATGTCCAATGGTGGTGTGAGCTTACATCTCCTTCACTAGGAAGAGCCTGGTGGATATCGGCAGGAGGAACCCGATGATCCTGTGGCTGTGTGAGTAAAAGACCCCAGTGCTGAAGAGTAGTGCCTGTGTGTAGCCTTTAACTCTGGAAGGAGTACACCATCAGCATAGAGATCCTGCGGGGCATTCCTTGTTTTGTACAATGCAGCCAGAAATTGAGGAGTCCTCAAGTTTTTTTGTTCTACAATTTACAGGGGTATTCCATGCTCCCTATCCAAGTTCATTGTTCCCAATAAAAACCGAAAAAGAAACCCCTAAACTGTCCTTTGGAGCCGATGGAGCCATAAAAACCCAAAATGAAACTCCTAGACTGTTCTTTGGAGCCAGTGGAGCCATAAAAACCCAAAAAGAAATCCCTAGATTGTTCTTTGGAGCTAATGTATCCATAAAAACCCCAAAAATAAACCCCTAGACTGTTCTTTGGAGGCAGTGGAGCCATAAAAACCAAAAAGAAACCCCTAAACTGTTCTTTAGAGCCAGTAGAGCCATAAAAACCCGCAAAAAATCCCTAAACTGTTATTTGCAGCTAATGTATCCATACAAACCCCAAAAATAAACCCCTAGATTGTTCTTTGGAGGAAATGGAGCCTTAAAACTCCAAAAAGAAACCCCTAAACTGTCCTTTGGAGCCAGTGGAGCCATAAAACCCTAAAAAGAAATCCCTAGACTGTATTTAAAAGAAGCTTTTAGGAAGACAGCTGGGGGGTGTATTCGTAGGTTCAAGCCAGGGGGTCCAGTTGGGTCCAGTAAGCTCCCTAGACTGTATTTTGGAGCTCATGTATCCATAAAAAACCCAAAAAGAAACCCCTAGACTGTTCTTTGGAGCCAGTAGAGCCATACAAACTCAAAAACAAACTCCTAAACTATCCTTTGGAGACAATGGAGCCATGAAAACCCAAGAAGAAACCCCTCATCTGTTTTTTGGAGCCAGCTGAGCCATAAAACCCCCAAAAGAAACTACCCCTCTGTTCTTTGGAGCCATTGGAAGAGTGCTGAAAATGCTGTGTGCCTGGCTGGGTGTGCTGTAAGGAGAAAACAGGACCAAATTCACCAGCAGCCCTTTAGCGGTAGTGCTACATTTCATTGTACTCCATGCAGGCCAGATAAAATCTTGAAGCAGGCTGCACGGCCATGGTTCTAGGGCCCCTGCCTTAAACCGTTACCGATCGCCTTATTACACTGGGACCGGCAATCTCTTTTATCTTCTCACTCTGATGACCGGGTGAAGGGGGTGAGGTGACCATACGGTACTTCCCGTCCTTCTCCCGGTACAGACAGGTGATATGACATGTGCGGCGCAGGAAGGGAGGCGTGTGAAATTCCTGGGACATTTTCCCGTTGATGTATCTTCTAGACTCAGGAGCAGAAGTGAATTAGAAATGATTTCGAAGGCCACAAGATTATCTCGGCACCGCGCGAGGACTTTAATACCTTAAACACCATAACATCATTTGCAGAGCCGTCACGGGAGTGTAGTACATTGAGTGAAGTGACACTGACGATGAGTCACCTCTCTAAGCCACGCTGCTCTTATCTTAATCTCTCCAAGAGCAGCACACCAACAGATTAACTCCTACGCGCCAAGTCGCCGATGGACAAGCATTTTTTTTCGGTTGGGAGGGGGGGCCAATCGGAGATAACCAACTGGCTCCATGTTTTCAGTTACATAACTGATGGACATGCAGAATATCAAGGCTAATACTGACCCCTAATCCATAAAAACCACCACCACCCTTCAACCTTCCCCACCTAAATGACCACGTGACTCTCTTTTTGATCATTTAGGTGGGGAAAGTTGAAGGGTGGTGGTGGTTTTTATGGATTAGGGGTCAAAACCGGCCATAGTAGCCATTTATTTAACATAAACTAACAAACGAAACCAGCGCTCGAATCTTCATGCAGACTAGAAGGAATTCAGAATGCCAAACGAGGAGGTGCAGCCCTTCAAAGATCGGGAAATCTGGATATTTGGTGAACAAAAGCAAAAAGGGCGCACTCTCATCGTGCATTACCGTGGTACACCACCTATTTATTGTGAAATCAAATAGATATTGTGGTAGTGCGGTATCCTGCCACGGTGGAAATCACAGTGGTGACCCGGGATTCTCAACCATACAGGTTAAGGGGCTCCAGGCAGTTCTCATAATGCAGAGGAAACGGGTTTATTGGTTTCCTCCAGGGGCGGACTAACAACTCATGGGGCCCCCGGGCAATAGGGGATCATGGGGCCCCTGTGTCCTTGCCCAAACTCAAAAAAGCCTATGAAAAAGGTACCAGGGACATCTCATGGGGCCCCCTACTGACCCCGGGTCCTCGGGCAGTGCCTGAGTTTCCAAATGGTCAGTCCGCCCCTGGTTTCCTCTTCGGTTTGTAAAGCCTGTTTTGGGACCTGTAGATTTCTAAGAGATTTGGGAGGGATGAAATCTCCAGTCCTGGGCCCATGTTTTGAGAGCAGCCAGCGCGCTGATTGCACAGGTGTGTGCAGGTCTTTTTGTGGAGGCCAAGCCATGATTCTGGGCTCCACCCCAGCAGACAGGAGGGCTCCACTCTGGCAGACAGGAGGTCTCTGCCTTGGAGTCAGGTGGGCTTCACCTAGTAGAGGTGGAAGCCAGGCAAGCTGTGTGCTATTAGCTAGCTGTGTGCGGGAAAGCCATAATTTGGATAGAGTCTGCAGGAGACAGACGGAAATCGGTGTACCACCCAGAAGGCTGAATATCATTTGCATTTGTTTGATGTGGATACCCCTGCGTGGGAAGATTTATGGAACTTTTTCTTTCAAATAAAATTGGGCAAAAAGGCCCTTAATAAGAAGTGAGTTGCTCTACCATCTGAAGCGAGTTCCCACAATATATACTCACAAACCAAAGGAGAATATAAGCAGAATAGGTGGTCCACAATGGCAGTCCAATACAATGCTGTGCCCAAAATAGGGATAGGTTGACGCGTTTCAGGAGACAAACCCCCTTCTTCAGAGTTAGCTGTTTGATTGCACAATAAACACGGGGTGTACCACGGTAATGCACGATGAGAGTGCGCACTTTTTGCTTTTGTTCACCATTTAATTAACATAAATCTAACATAACACTTCTTACAGTACACTCAAATAATAACTGACAGTAATGATCCCAACCGGGTCCAAGGTCTTCAAAGGCACCGTTACTCACATCAAAAACCCAGCTGTATCTGACACCCAATGAAAAGGCCCGCCAGCCGCTACTACACCGCCTCGGGGACAATACTACAGTTACGTAGTCCTAGATACAGCCAATGAACTCCCACATTACCAACGTGCAGGGGCGGACTGACCATTTGGGAACTCGGGCACTGCCCGAGGGCCCGGGGTTGGTAGGGGGCCCCATGAGATGCCCCTGGTACCTTTCATAGGCTTTTGTGGGTGTGGTTTGAGCGTGGGTGAGGACACAGGGGCTCCATGATCCCCTATTGCCCCATGAGTTGTCAGTCCGCCCCTGGCAACATAACCTTATAATTGGGAAGGGACACCCATACCTATGATGGGCCCAATCCATAATCCACCAAATTGTCACTCCAACACCGCCTTCAAAGACCCAGCGACCCCTGCCAGCTGCCATGATAAAAAAAAAAAAGAGACAAACACCTCGGGACACAAAATGCCAAGAAACAAAATCAAGGAATCCACACAAAACAAACAACAGGACAAACACAAAGAACAAACCAGAACCAAAACAGCAAAAAAAAAAATACAAAACAGCTCCAGGGAGGGAGGGCGGGAGAAACCACCCCCGTTCTGGCACAAGCTCCGACTGACCTCCAACAAGACCCAACCCCCCTCCTAATCCTGGCAAGACCACCCCTCAAGGTTGCGTACTCCAATCAAGTGAGTAACCACCCCCCTTACCTCTTGCATATACTCCCACCCAAATACATGGGGCAGCACAGTGGCTATGGGGCAGCACAGTGGCTAAATGGTTAGCAGTTGTGCCTGGCAGTACTAGGGTCGCTGGTTCGTATCCCAACCCCAGCACCACCTGCCTGGAGTTTGCATGTTCTCCCTGTGACTGCGGTTTCCTCCCACACTCCAAAGACATGCTGGTAGGTTAATTGGCTCCTGTCTAAATTGTCCCTAGTATGTGTATGTATGAATGTGAGTTAGGGACCTTAGATTGTACGCCCCTTGAGGGTTAGGGACTGATGTGAATGTACAATATATATCTAAAGCACTGCGTAAATTGACGGCGCTATATAAGTACCTGAAATAAATAAATAAATAATACATGCTCCACCTTGTCTGCATGCCCCAGTCATGCTGGCCCTCCTTTTTAGCTTTGCTCAGTCCAGGACCTGACTGGAGATTTCAGAAAATAATTTGGAGCAAGCGACCATGATGGTTCAGTAGCTTTGTCCTCCTGCAGGAAAGTCAAGTGACCCGATCCATGCGCCCAATAACAGGGGTCTCTGGAAGAGAAGCCTCAGCAGCATAATGCTCCTGTAGGGTGGTTGTGCAGCTAGCTCCAAAGGATTATGGGAGAGAAAACAGAGAAGGCGGTCATGACGGGCAACAGCTTCATCCTCATGCGGGATGGTCATGGCCAGGGGCGGACTGACCATTTGGAAACTCGGGCACTGCTCGAGGGCCCGGGGTCAGTAGGGGGCCCCATGAGATGCCCCTGGTACCTTTTTCATAGACTTTTTTGAGTTTGGGCAAGGACACAAGGGCCCCATGATCCCCTATTGCCGGGGGCCCCATGAGTTGTCATTCCGCCCCTGCCCAGGACACAGCATCATCGGGACTGAGGTCCAAGATTCAGGACTGTACCAGCAGAACCAAGACTGTTGGCATCCATGGCACAGCAGAGTGCCATGCATACTCCATGCAGCTCTCTAGATCAATACAAATAGTTGCAGTACAGATATCTATCTGATGTTACAAAAAAAATAGAAAAAAATAAAGAAAGCCATCGCTGTTTTTATTTCTGTATCAGAATCCACTGTTAACCCTCTCCCTCCCGGAAAATACGCGGCAAGAATCAGGGTGTCTGATCACATGACGCCCGCCTTTGGAGACGCAGACCCATCTGTCTGGATGGCTTGGTTCCTGCTTGTAAGTAGCTTGGATCTTTGCTCCGGGGCATCCATGCCAGCAATTATAGCTTTTAAGAGATGGTTTGCGTTACGCTGCAAGTGCCATCTGGTCGGCATTAGCTCCCTGGAAGGAGCCAGCCCCGATGACAATGATACAAACCGTCACACTGCGCGGCGAGGAACTGTCAGGAGAGAGCCAGGCGCTGGAGACAGCCTGTTCTCCGAAATGCTTGCCACCTTGTTCGCCTCTGCAACAACTTTCTAAAACACCGTTGCAGGAGACCAGGATATCGCCGGCCGCCGTTTTGTCCTGATGAGCTGCAGTCTAATCATGGCGGAGATGTACTCATGATGGATGAAAACGCAGCAGGATCTTAAAGCCGACCTATCATCAGCATGCTCAGTGATGTGTCAGTGTTACACTTCCATGAAGGGCCATTGTTAGAAATCATGGGGCCCCATACACCTACCTGACAGTGCCAGCAGAGCCCCTGAGCCCAATCACCCCTTAGCCTGCAGGCGGTGTGTGTCATGGAGAAATTTGGGCGTGGCAAAATTACACAGGAGTGCAGGAGTCAGGAGTGTGTAATGTACATAGTTTAGTGGTCAGGAGTATGTAATGTACCTAGCTCAGAGGTCAGGAGTGGGTAATGTACAGAGTTCATGGGTCAGGAGTGGATAATGCATAGAGTGCAGGGGTCATGAGTGTGTAATGTACATTGTTTAGGGGTCAGGAATGGGTACTGAACATAGCTCAGAGGTCAGGAGCAGGTAATGTACAGAGTTCAGGGGTCAAGAGTGGGTTATATACATAGTATAGGGGTCAGGAGTGGATAATGCATAGAGTGCAGGAGTCAGGAGTGTGTAATGTACATCGTTTAGTGGTCAGGAGTGTGTAATGTACAGAGTTTAGGGGTCAAGAGTGGGTTATTACATAGTATAGAGGTCAGGAGTGGATAACGCATAAAGTGCAGGTGTCAGGAGTGGGTAATATACAGAGTTTAGGGGTCAAGAGTGAGTTATGTACATAGTATAAGGGTCAGGAGTGGATAATGCATAGAGTGCAGGTGTCAGGAGTAGGTTATGTACACATTTTAGGGGTCAAGAGTGGGTTATGTACATAGTATAGGGGTCAGGAGTGGGTAATGCATAGAGTGCAGGGGTCAAGAGTGTGTAATGTACATAGTTTAGGGGTCAAGAGTGGGTAATGTACATAGCTCAGAGGTCAGGAGCAGGTAATGTACAGAGTTCAGGGGTCATGAGTGGATAATGCATAGAGTGCAGGTGTCAGGAGTAGGTTATGTACACATTTTAGGGGTAAAGAGTGGGTTATGTACATAGTATAGGGGTCAGGAGTGGGTAATGCATAGAGAGCAGGAGTCAAGAGTGTGTAATGTACATAGTTTAGGGGTCAGGAGTGGGTAATGTACAGAGTTCAGGGGTCAGGAATGGATAATGCATAGAGTGCAGGTGTCAGGAGTGGATAATGCAAAGAGTGCAGGGATCAGGAGTGGATAATGCATAGAGTGCAGGGATCAGGAGTGGGTAATGTACAGAGTGCAGGGGTCATGAGTGTGTAATGTACATTGTTTAGGGGTCAGGAATTGGTAATGTACCTAGCTCAGAGGTCAGGAGCAGGTAATGTACAGAGTTCAGGGGTCAGGAGTAGATAATGCATAGAGTGCAGGTGTCAGAAGTGGGTAATATACAATGCTCAGGAGTTAGGAGTGGGTAATGTACATAGTTCAGGAGGTCAGGAATGGGTAATGCATAGAGTGCAGGGGCCAGATGTAGGTACTGTACAGAGTGCGGGGGTCAGGAGTGGGTAATTAACAGAGTGCAGGGGTCAGGAGTAGGTAATGTATAGAGTGCAGGAGCCAGACGTAGGTACTGTACAGAGTGCGGGGGTCAGGAGTGGGTAATGTATAGAGTGCAGGGGCCAGACGTAGGTACTGTACAGAGTGCGGGGGTCAGGAGTGGGTAATGTGCATAATTCAAGGGTCAGGAGTGGGTAATGTACAGGGTTCAGGAGTCAAGAGTATGTAACATACAGAGTGTAGGGGTAGCACACAGGCAAGGGCTGCAAAGGCAGTGTCTGGAGGTGTACTTATGCTGCAGTCACAACATTTTGCTTCATGGCCATGCCACATACATTACTGATCATGCTGCACTGATATGTCTGGTGACAGGTCCACTTTATGTGGATCACTTGAAATCTATATAGAGATATCCTGCTTGTGTACATTGGGGGTTCACCTGTAAATGCTGCTATTCTGTACGCTCTGTGAAGGCGTCCATTGTACGCCGACAATAAGGAACCGGTGGAGAATAAAGGAAAGGAACACCGCTGTTGTTCGGCACAGGCGGGGTTAACCAAGAAATATGAAAAGCGCTGGAGTGGGCCGCTGACATTGACGAGACTCCGGCAGATCGTCAGAAAGAAATATGTAATTTTCTGATCAGTATGTCAGTTTTGTGTTCGCTCGGAATATTCCGTCGCAGGTGCTTCCATTTACAGCGGAGGCTCTTTAACAATCGGGATAAAAGCTTCCATCGACAGGAAAATTATGAATTCCACCTCTAATCGCTGTCACCCGGGATCCAATTTATACCTCGCAAATGTGGTGAAAAAAAAGGGGAAAAAATCGCAGAGCGCTGCAGAACGGGACGCGCTCCTTCCCTGTCACTCAGCCACTGATCCGGGCTGCGTCACGCGCTTTTTGTTGAAAGCATCTTTCTCAGCGGTGATGGATGTGCTGCTTTTTTGCCAAATTGTGTCAGAATTTTCCCTAATCAAGCTTTGCAGAGCTATGGGCCACTTTTCAACCCCGTCCTCGCTGGGGTGACCCTTGAAGTTGCAATCTCGTTAAGCGCTGGGGATTTCACCTGCTCAGCACTTTGGAGATATTGCCGAGTGATTGCGTCTTTTATCGTTGGATGTACAGGACGCCCTCGTACTCCATATCCAACTATTAAAAGTTGACTCTACTTTGAAGTTATGTGTCTCGGTCCCTCCCACAAGGCCATACCGATGGTGTCACCCTCCAGTAGTTAGACTTCCTATCTATCAGATTCTTCTACATGATGAAGGATGATTTTGGGGAGAATGACACCATTGCTTCTTTCTGTAAATTTCACCAATGGAGCCACATCGAAACTCTATCAGTTCCATAAATATATACACTATATTGCCAAAAGTATTGGCCCTGCCCTCCTAATCATGTGATTCAGGTGTTCCAATCTCCTCCATGGCCCCAGGTGTGTAAAATCATCACTTAGGCATGCAGACTGCTTCTACAAACATTGGTGAGAGAATGAGTCGCTCTCAGGAGCTCAGTGACTCCAAGCGTGGTCCCGTGATAGCTGGTCACCTGGGCAATAAGTCCATCCGTGACATTTCCTGGCTACTAAATATTCCACGCTCAACTGTTAGTGGGATTATAACAAAGTGGAAGCAACTGGGAACAACAGCCACTCAGCCACCAAGTGGTAGGCCACGTCACATGACAGAGCGGGGTCAGCGCATGCTGAAGCACACAGTGCGCAGAAATCGCCAACTGTCTGCAGAGTCAATAGCTAAAGACCTCAAAACTTGGTGTGGCCTTCAGATGAGCCCAACAACAGTGTGTAGAGAGCTCCATGGAATGGGTTTCCATGGCCGAGCAGCTGCATCCAAGCCTTACATCACCAAGTGCAATGCAAAGCGTCGGATGCCGTGGTGTAAAGCACGCCAACACTGGACTCTAGAGCAGTGGAGACGTGTTCTCTGGAGTGACCAATCACGCTTCTCTGTCTGGCAATCCGATGGACGTGTCTGGGTTTGGTGGTTGCCAGGAGAATGGTACTTGTCTGACTGCATTGTGCCAAGTGTAAAATTTGGTGGAGGGGGGATTATGGTATGGGGTTGTGTTTCAGGGGTTGGGCTTGGCCCCCTAGTTCCAGTGAAGGGATCTCTTAAGACATCAGCATACTAAGACATTTTGGACAATTTAATGCTCCCAACTTTGTGGGAAGAGTTTGGGGATGGCCCCTTCCTGTTCCAACATGACTGTCCCCCAGTGCACAAAGCAAGGTCCATGGAGGAGCCAGTTTGGGATGGAGGAACTTGACTGTCCTGCACAGGGTCCTGACCTCAACCCCATAGAACACCTTTGGGATGAATTAGAGTGGAGACTGCGAGCCAGGCCTCCTCCCCCGACATCAGTGCCTGACCTGACAAATGTGCTTCTGGAAGAATGGTCCAACCTTCCCATAGACACCCTCCTAAACCTTGTGGACGGCCTTCCCAGAAGAGTTGAAGCTGTTATAGCTGCAAAGGGCGGGGCCAACTCAATATTGAACCCTACGGACTAAGACTGGGGGGCCATTAAAGGTCATGTGCGTGGAAAGGCCGGGGCCAACCCAATATTGACCCCTAGGACTACGACTGGGGGGCCATTAAAGGTCATGTGTGTGGAAAGGGCGGGGCCAACTCAATATTGAACCCTACGGTCTAAGACTGGGAGGACATTACAGGTCATGTGCGTGGAAAGGCTGGCCGACCAATACTTCTGGCAATATAGTGTATATATAAATACAGGCAACATGCGCACACATAGAGTACATGCAAACCCAGAGCACACACACACGGCATGTACACCCAGAGCACACATGGAGCAGGCACACACACAGTGCATACATACAGCATACAAACACATACAGCACACAATACAAATGATGTTTTCTCAATACCTCCAGAGACATGGATGAATACATGTGATCAGAGAAGAAATCCCCATTATACCCGTATTACACATCGAGAAAGTAAAATCAACATCTTTACAAATACGGCTCAATTTGCAAATCCAGCATACACGCACACGCACACGCACACATATGTGTTGACAGAATAACAGATGACGGATAATGACGAAGACAAATTACTCAAAGCTGTGCAAATCAGAGGAGCACTGTTCTGAGATAATGTCCAGGTAATGAGGTAATTTGTGGTAAGTAGTACAGATGAGAGAGCATACATGACTATATACAATAGCCGGAAATTAGAGCTGATAATCCCTTTATTTACTGAATATATAATAAAGTAGAGGTGGAGAACTGATAATGATGTTATCAAATGTAGCGCTACCCCCATAGGAGTCTCTGACTGTGGGGGGTCTGTTCTGTGCCTCGATCTTTGCCAAAAAACATCAGCTCCTCTGATTCACCAGGCTGAGTGTACAAACATACAATATCATATGAAATCACTGAAAGTAATACTTAGTACCAATGGTACCCAATGTACCCAATGGTACTATATCAAAGAAAACAGGCACACCACCAGGTAATAAAGGCAAACTTAATATATTGTCACCCAGTATGGTTGGTAACTAAGCAAGCATACAATGTATTAACAATGGTAATGGCACAATTTAACATACAAAGTGATTAGCAGTAAGGACTAGGCATAAGATGACATTTGGCATCCAGATCAGCACAAACAGTAGAGTAGCAAGGCCACCACAAGTGCAGCAGTGAGCAGGAGTAAAGTGTAATCTACCGAGTGCTGGAACTATACTACCAGAGCACATTTATGGAGGCAATGCAAGTTCTAGACCAAGTGGGTAGGCACTGTCCAAAAGAATAGGAGGATGGTGGTGGAGGGGCAGGGGGCTTGCAGAATAAATATTACAGGAAGGGACGTCCTTTGAGATGTTCTTCTGCTGGCTATCGTTGGGGCCCTTTACGAATGTTGGTGCCCTTAACAACAGTCCCAGTGAATCTGCATAACGAAAACACAGCAAACTCTGTACTCCTGCGCTTTGGGATGGACTCGGCTAGGGTTATGGTAACATCACAGATATCCTGGAAAATGCACTCCTTGCTGCCCTCAACAGACCGGGGTATTCCAATGTCACTGGGTACAAAGAAAAACAAACAGAGGGCGCACCGGCCTAGTGTATTATCATAAAAAATGTATTGGAAGGATAAAACGTAAATGGGTGGCTCTGAAGAAGAGTTTGAGACCTCGAAACGTGTTATCCTGTTGGAAGTCCGGGGTTCCATTTTTTGGACTTATATGCAGTGTGGATTGGACACCGCTGTTTAGTGTGATGTGCCTTTGACCTGTTTGCCTATTGTGAGTACGATACTTACTTTTTATCCTTCCAATACATTTTTTACGATAATGCACTAGGCCGGTGCGCCCTCTGTTTGTTTTTCTTTGTATCCAGTGAATCTGCATGCAATATAGGTACAGTATAAGTATACTATAGTCTCGGCACAGGTGCAAGATACGTGAAGTTCAGATGTGGTAAAGGTTCAGGATAATGCAGTATAGGGTTGCGGTGTGGATTGGGTACACTGAATGTCCTGAGTGGCTCTGAGTGGCACAGCTAGCTGTATCAGCAATAGGCGAATAGCCCTCTCACCAGTCCCTGGGATGCTGCGGTGACCTCTTGCTGTAGAAAGAGGGGCCCCCTCGGTCTCTTCCCGAAAGCATTCGGTGATCAGCAGTAGGAAGCAGAGGGTGAGAGGATGCTCCGGTCTCCCTGTGGCAGCGTTGCAGGAGATGTAGTGTGGGCAGTACTGCACTGCCCCCCCAGGGCACTCTCAGTCTCAGGCTCGGATCTCCACTGGTATGGTTTTCCTCTGGCAGGCAAACATTCAGACTCTCTAACTCCCTTTGTGTCAAGAGGAAGAACTTTCCCAGACCGTTTAATACAAATCATCTCTCAGTCCTCCAATTGCCCCGTGCCTATTGGGATCTGTAGTGCAAGGAGTCAATCAGCCCCATTATATGGCTTCTGTCAACAAATGCAACTCCCAGGATTCTCAGCGCTCTGCATAGAAGTCTATGGGTTTGCCTGGCTTTAGCTTTCCTCCTACTGGCTATACAAAGATGGTGCAGCACAACGTCAGTATCATAGAGGGAGAGAAGGATAAAGGGCGATATCTCCATCTTCATATTGCTGTAGCCCAGCACCTGGCTACATATACAACAATGTACATACAGTATCTACAGAACAGAGATGAACATGTTCCCTGACATAAAACCAATGTAGACAGGGAGCCATGATGTGTCTTTAGTAAAAAAAAATGTATCCATTCATTGGAAACCAGTGACTTCACCGAGACCCTTCATTTCTGTGAGACCACAGCCTATCCAATCACTAAAGACTAGTGACATCACCATGACCAGGGCCTCCAACCAGGAGGTAGAGTCATCCCTACAGAGGTGGTTCCATCCCTGCCTATTCAGCAGGCGGGCCCAGAGGCAGAGGGGGGACTCTGAGCACCCCTGTAATCGCTTGTCAAACTTTGCACCTTGACTTAAAAATGCTGAGGCCATGAAGCAAAGCATCCCAACCACAGCATGTGTACAGCCCTGTGCGGTTGTATTGTGACAGTTCAGTGGGTGGCCCCCAGCCACGCACCTGAAAGAACCTGCAGTGTCGAGGAGCTTTAGATTATTGTACACTTGTGTTGCCCTCTGAAGAGTGATCTGTAGTGGATCACTTTTCAGAAGGTGTTTGACAGGCAGTAAAGAAGTGGCATATTGCTTCCACACCACCTGATTTATCCCCTCGAGCCTGAACCACCGTGCTTCTACTGCATGCATTGTAGTCAGTGGTGGAGCGGCATGGGTCACGTTTGGCCTCTGGGAGATAATTTTTGCTGTGCGACGATGCAAAGTATTGTAGCTGCAGCACGAGCAGACCCCCTTCCTTTGCAGTCTTTGCCTGTGTGCTACCCCCTCCTACCCCTTGAACTCTACACATTACATATGCTTTACCTCTGCACTCAATGTGTTATCTACTCCTGACCCCTGAACTATGTACATTACCTTCTCCTGACTCCTACACTCTTTACATTGCCCACTCCTGACTCCTGCACTCTTTATGTTATCCACTCTTGATCCCTGCACTCTGTACATTACTCACTCCTGACCCCTGAACTATTTACATTACCCACTCCTGACTCCTGCACTCTTTATGTTACCCACTCTTGATCCCTGCACTCTTTATGTTACCCACTCCTGACCCCTGCACTCTGTACAGTACGCACTCCTGACCCCTGAACTATTCACATTACCCACTCCTGACCCCTGCACTCTGTACATTACCCACTCCTGACCCCTGAACTATTTACATTACCCACTCCTGACCCCTGCACTCTGTACAGTACGCACTCCTGACCCCTGAACTATTCACATTACCCACTCCTGACCCCTGCACTCTATACATTACCCACTCCTGACCCCTGAACTATTTACATTACCCACTCCTGACCCCTGCACTCTGTACATTACCCACTCCTGACCCCTGCACTCTGTACATTACCCACTCCTGACCCCTGAACTATTTACATTACCCACTCCTGACCCCTGCACTCTGTACATTACCCACTCCTGACCCCTGCACTCTTTATGTTACCCATTCTTGATCCCTGCACTCTGTACATTACCCACTCCTGACTCCTGCACTCTTTATGTTACCCACTCTTGATCCCTGCACTCTGTACATTACCCACTCCTGACCCCTGAACAATTTACATTACCCACTCCTGAACTATTTACATTACCCACTCCTGACCCCTGCACTCTGTACATTACCCACTCCTGACCCCTGAACTATTTACATTACCCACTCCTGACCCCATGAACAATTTACATTACCCACTCCTGACCCCTGCACTCTGTACATTACCCACTTCTGACCCCTGAACTATTTACATTACCCACTCCTGACCCCTGAACTATTTGCATTACCCACTCCTGACCCCTGAACTATTTACATTACCCACTCCTGACCCCTGCACTCTGTACATTACCCAATCCTTATTCCTGCATTCTATATATTACCCACTTTTGACTTTGGAACTCTGTGCAATGCCCCCTCCTGGCCCCATGTACAATGTACATTAGCCCCTCCTGACCTCTGAAGTATGTACAATAGCCACTCCTGACCCCTGTACTATGTACATTACCCACTCCTGACCCTGCACGCTGTACATTACCCACTCCTGACCCCTGTACTATATACATTACCCACTACTGACCCCTATACTATGTACATTACCCACTCCTTACCCATGTACTATACATATTACCCACTCCTGACCTCTGAACAATGTACTTTGGCCACTGCTGACCCCTGCACTCTATACATCACTCACCCCGACCCCTGCACTCTATACATCACTCACCCCTGACCCCTGCACTCTATACATTACCCACTCTTGACCTGTGAACTCTGCTTGCCGCTCACTGCCTGCAGACTAGGGGGAGGGGTGGTCGGGCTCAGTTGCTGGCCCTGTCAGGTCAGTTATACAGCGTCTCATTATTTCTAACAGCGGTCCCGACTGAGACCCTTCATATTCATGAGAACGCAGCCTATCCATTCACCAGGATCTTTGTATTCCCTATGACAGAGCCTCCTAAAATATTTACCTATTACAATTCCCGCAATTAAGGAATTTCAATCTCTGTCTGTATTTGCTCGGTTTATTTCTGTACATAAAATTCCAGTTAGCTCGTCGCAATTCATCATCTCGCTCTGCGGTGTAAAACAAATAGAAATTAATAATTTTGTTTTTCAAAACCACAAAGCCAAGCACACGCCATTTATTATCGGCCCCTCCGCAGCTCCCGATTGGACGTTTTATTAAGCCAGGATAGACATTTTTAAATTTAAAATCTGACGTCCTCCTTCTTCTTTTCCTTATCAGTAATTTTCATTCCGCCGCGCTCGCTCCTGATAGATGCATCCTGCTTGCCACAATGGCGTTCATCAATTTTAATATAGCGGCACCTCAGACGAGACGTGTAAAATGACACTGCTTGGTCTGAGCCCATTAGTCAAAGCCAACCATACTGACTGGCAACATCTGGCAGTGGGAACAGTTCTACGGCATGGCTGGGCGATCGGCAATGTTATGGGGGATATACACTCGCCGGCTACTTTATTAGGTCCACCTGTTCCATTGCTTGGTAACACAAATTGCTAATCAGCCAATCACATGGCAGTCAATGCATTTAGGCATCTAGACGTGGTGAAGACGACTTGCTGAAGTTCAAACTGAGCATCAGAATGGGGAAGAAAGGGGATTTAAGTGAGTTTGAACGTGGCATGGTTGTTGGTGCCAGACGGGCTGGTCTGAGTATTTCAAAAACTGCTGGGATTTTCACGCACAACCATCTCTAGGGTTTACAGAGAATGGTCCGAAAAAAGAGAAAATATCCAGTGAGCTGCAGTTGTGTGAAGAAAAATGCCTTGTTGATGTCAGAAGGCAGAGGAGAATGGGCAGAATGGTTCGAGAAGATAGAAAATCAAATAACTGCTCGTCACAACCAAGCAGGGGCGGACTGACCATTTGGAAACTCAGGCGATGCCCGAGGTCCCAGGGTCAGTAGGGGGCCCCATGAGATGCCCCTGGTACCTTTTTCATAGGCTTTTTTGAGTTTGGGCAAGGAAACAGGGGCCCCATGATTCCCTATTGCCTGGGGGCCCCATGAGTTGTCAGTCCGCCCCTGCAACCAAGGTATGCAGAATACCATCCCTGAACGCACAACACATCGAACCTTGAAGCAGATGGGCTACAGCAGCTGAAAACCACACCGGGTGCCACTCCTGTCAGCTGAGAACAGGAAACGGAGGCTACAATTGGCACAGGCTCACCAAATAGACAATAGAAGATTGGAAAACCGTTGCCTGGTCTGATGACTCTCGATTTCCCTAGAGATGCAGAAAATGCAGCATTATGGCCACTAAATGGGGCTGGGGAGCATTTTTTCTATGATAGTCAGCCCCATCACTTTGCTATACCACATTATGGCCATTAGATGGGCTGGGGAGCATTTTTTCTATGATAGTCAACCCCATCATTTTGCTATACTACAGTATGGCCATTAGATGGGCTGGAGAGCATTTTTTCTATGATAGCCCAATCCAGTTGCCATACCACATTATGGCCATTAGATGGGCTGGGGAGCATTTTTTCTATGATAGTCAACCCCATCATTTTGCTATACTACAGTATGGCCATTAGAGGGGCTGGAGAGCATTTTTTCTATGATAGCCCAATCCAGTTGTCATACCACATTATGGCCATTAGAGGGGCTGGAGAGCATTTTTTCTATGATAGTCAGCCCCATCTAGTTGCCATACCACATTATGGTCACTAGATGGTGCTAACTATCCTAGGTAATAATCATGCTCCTCAGTGCCATCTATTGGCCATCAAGTGGTATTTTCTAAATACGTACCTTTGAATTGCAGAGGATATAGCCAGAAAACATTCGATTTAACCCCATTTGCACAGAACAAGTTCAGATGTCAATGGAAGAACAACTATACAATTTGCATATAAATACACCCCTTAGCATTAGCATGGAAAAAGTTATCTGAATCACAGATCTGCTTTAGACTTTTTATTAGCTGCTAGTGGTGAAAAAATGACACCCATGTCATTAAAGCCTGATGACTGGCATAGGTAACCAATAAGAAACATTCATAAGGATTCTGATGCCACGTAACAAAAAAGGGGGTAAATACAGGTACACTTTAAATGCAAAATGTTCATCTAATATAGAAGAACAAAAGTGTTGGATTGGGTTTAGAAATGTAAAAAAAAAATTGTTGTATAAAATTGTATATAACACATACCTTCCTTCTTCCTAGAAATCTCGATGCCCAGAAAATGTGCTGCGGAGTGCCCTTTTAACCTTCCATATTTTCCCCTGACCTGTTGTTGTGCGCTCAGCAGGCGGTCAGGTACCACATTGTGTATAATTGTAAGTGACAGAAGGAGCCTCGCAGCAAAAGAACAATAGCCGTGTATGGTGGTATCTGCCCCAGGAAGCCCCCGGGCCCAAATTAGCGCACAGAGACAGCGCGGCCCCGGCTTGTCCAGGGCCAGTTTTAGCTGGAAGAGCCGAGGTACGCAATCAGTGGCAATTTGTATGAGCATGCCGTGATAAGTTGGGTCACACACGGGGTCAGCTAACATTCCCAACTCCTTCCTGCACCTGACCTGGTTTCCTGAAGATCCTCTCTGACATCTAGGCTTCGGTGAGGAAGAAATCAGATTTCAGAGCTTTCGGCTATATTATAAACAACATTCAAATATTGCTGAAAATATGGCGCAATGTATCTTCTTGTTACATCCTTGCCTTCTGCACCTGAGCCCGGGAAAATGATGCCAACGTGTTCCCTGGTTCCAGCCTGGCCTATAGACTGGAAAGTAAAGGTTTAGTCCACCTTTTCAGACCATGTTTCATTTTACACCCATATTTAGGATGTATCATTAAGTAAAGTCACGTTCACCCCCCCCCCCCCATATCAAAAACAAATACTGTGCCAAACAATAGTCAGGAGTATAACACACAGAGCACAGGGGTCAGGAGTAAGTAATGCATAGGTCAGTAGACTGAGCACAACAAAAACATACCTCCCTCCTGAAGCCAAACTCTCCCCCCCAGTACAGAGCTTCCCCCTCTCTCTAGGAAAGATCCCCTCCCCTGGAATAGAAAGCCCCCCAGTATAGATCTCCCAGTCTTCCCTCAATACGGATCTCTCCTTAGATTACAGATTCCACCAAGTACAGCCCCCCAGCCTCCAGTACAGACCCCCCCCAGTACAATGTTTTTCCCGCATTTACAATTCCCCCCCCCCCCCCAGTATAAATTCCCCTTGCAAATTTAGGTCTCCCCCCACAGTATAAATTTCCCCTATAAGTACAGGTCCCCCCCAGAACAGATCTTCCCCCAGTATAAATCTCCCACTCACTACCGATCCCCCAGAACAGTCCATACCAGTACAGCTAGCCCCCCCCCCCCCAGCACATATCTTCTCCTCACCAGTACAGATCCCCCCCCTGCTCCAACCAGTACAGTTCCCTCTGTATATATCCCCCCGCCAATATAGATTCTCTCCAAGTACAGATCTTCCCCCAGTATAGATTTCCCCTCACAGATCTCCCCCAGTCAGGGGCGGACTGACAACTCATGGGGCCCCTGGGCAATAGGGGATCATGGGGCCCCTGTGTCCTTGCCCAAACGCAAAAAAGCCTATGAAAAAGGTACCAGGGGCATCTCATGGGGCCCCCTACTGACCCCGGGTCCTCGGGCAGTGCCCAAGTTTCCAAATGGTCAGTCCGCCCTTGCCCCCAGTACAGCTCACTCCCCACCAATACAGGTCCCCCCAAGTACAGATCTTCCCCACACTAGTACAGATCCCCTAGTACAGTTCACCCCCCTCCAACAGTACAGCTCTCCTAGTACAGATCTATCCTCCCAGTACAGATCTTCACCCCCACACCAGTACTGCCCCCCATAAAGATTTTAGATTTTTCCCACCCCTATCAGTATCTCCCCAGTACAGATCCCCAGTATATATCCCACTCCCACCAATACAGCTCCCCCCAGTACAGATTTAACCCACACTAATACAGCTCCCTGCAGTGCAGATCCCTCCCTCCCCTACAAGTACTGCTCCCCCCATTACAGATCTCTCCCGCCAGTAGAGATCCCCACCCCACCAGTAGACATCCCTCTTAGGACATATCTCCCACCTTGCCAATACAGCTCTCCACAGTGCAGATCTCCCCCATCTGTACAGCGCCCCCCTCCCCAGTACTGCTCCATTCCTGCCAGTACTCATCCACTCACCAGGCAATTCAGATTGAATGGAAGTCCTCCCTCAGCTGTGTCATGTGAGTGGTGCCCAGAAGGGCCAAGGTGAGTCTCCCTCCCTCTGAACTGCAGCTGCCTATCCCTGAGTTCTGACAGGTGGCAGGAGTGGCAGCTGCAAGTGCTTTCGCTGAGCAATGACCATCAGCAGTAGGTTCAGCACCACGTTTTTATTTTTTTGGAGGAAGGTTGGACCCCCCTATTCCCCCCCCCCCTTATCTACGCCCCTGTTCCAGTTATTCATCCTACAGTGATAGAAAAAGTTAAAGTATTAAACCCCCCCAAAAATCGAAATTGTTAAATATTGCAACTTACCGATCATTAGATGTGATGACTGCACTTTTAGGCTTTTTTCCCCTCTGTTTTCATCTGGTGATCTGGCCAGTAACACACCTCCTGTATTAGAGTGCCCCCATTCTGGATGAAGGAGCACAGGGGGCACCTTTGGACAGCAGCATTGTCAATCTGATTTAGATAAACAAATTGAAGCCAAACTCCAGCTAACACTTTGTCAGCACTTACAGAAAACAATTTTGTTCCTTTTGGGATAACGGGTTTACATCAATAAATAAAATCTGATCATTTTAAGCACCCCTGTCAGTGGTAAATGGTTTGTCTCACCCTTTAACGGCTACATCTGCAGGAGAGCTTGTTCTTTTGAAAAACAACAGACTTACTGGCCAGATCACCAGGTGAAAAGTAAAGAAAAAAAACCTAAAAAAATTAAGCTAATGCAGCCAGCACATGTAAGAATTGGAAAGCTGCAATATACAGTGGGGATCGAAAGTTTGGGCACCCCAGCTAAAAATTTGTATTAATGTGCCTAAAGAAGCCAAGGAAAGATGGAAAAATCTCCAAAAGGCATCAAATTACAGATTAGACATTCTTATAATATGTTAACAAAAGTTAGATTTTATTTCCATCATTTACACTTTCAAAAAAACAGAAAACAAAAAAATGGCGTCTGCAAAAGTTTGGGCACCCTGCAGAGTTAATATCTTGTACTGCCCCCTTTGGCAAGTATCACAGCTTGTAAACACTTTTTGTAGCCAGCCAAGAGTCTTTCAATTCTTGTTTGAGGTATCTTTGCCCATTCTTCCTTACAAAAGTCTTCCAGTTCTTTGAGATTTCTGGGCTGTCTGTCACGCACTGCTCTTTTAAGGTCTATCCATAGATTTTCAATGATGTTGAGGTCAGGAGATTGTGAAGGCCATGGCAAAATCTTCAGTTTACGCCTCTTGATGTAATCCCCCGTGGATTTCGAGGTGTGTTTAGGATCATTATCCATTTGTAGAAGCCATCCTCTCTTTAACTTCAGCTTTTTCACAGATGGCATCAAGTTACCATCCAAAATTTGCTGAAATTTTATTGAATCCATTTTTCCTTCTACTCATGAGATGTTCCCTGTGCCACTGGCTGCAACACAACCCCAAAGCATGATTGATCCAACCCCATGCTTAACAGTTGGACAGAGGTTCTTTCCATTAAATTCTGCGCCCCTTCTTCTCCAAACGTACCTTTGCTCATTGCGGCCAAAAAGTTCAATTTTAACCTCATCGGTCCACAGAACTTGTTTCCAAAATGCATCAGGCTTGTCTATATGTTCATTTGCAAAGTTCAAACGATGATTTTTGTGGTGAGGACGTAGAAGAGGTTTTCTTCTGATGACTCTTCCATGAAGACCATATTTGTACAAGTATCTCTTTATAGTGGAATAGTGTACCACAACTCCAGTGTCTGCTAGATCTTTCTGGAGGGATCGTGCAGTCAAACGTGGGTTTTGAATTGTTTTTCTCACAATCCTGCGAGCTGTTCTGTCTGATATTTTTCTTGGTCTTCCAGATCTTGCTTTAACTTCCACTGTTCCTGATGACTGCCATTTCTTAATTACATTCTGAACAGAGGATATTGACATCTGAAAACGCTTTGCTATCTTCTTATAGCCTTCTCCAGCTTTGTGAGCGTCAACTATTTTCAGTTTTCTAGACAACTGCTTAGAAGAACCCATGGTGCTGATTGTTGGGGCAAGGTCAGATGAGTCTGGGCATTTAAAACCTTTGAGATTGACATCACCTGGTCTTCCCAGACGATGATTGAGAACAATCCATGACACTGGCAGGTCTCAGCTTACCAAAGGGGGCAGTGCATGCTATAAATTCTGCAGGGGGCCCAAACTTTTGCAGACGCGATTTTTTTTGTTTTCTGTTATTTTGAAAGTGTAAATGATGGAAATAAAATCTAACTTTTGTTGACATATTATAAGAATGTCTAATCTGTAATTTGATGCCTTTTGGAGATTTTTCCATCTTTCCTTGGCTTCTTTATGCACATTAATACAAATTTTTAGCTGGGGTGCCCAAACTATCGATCCCCACTGTAATAAATGTTTGCTTTTGGGTTGAATACCGCTTTAAATTTTTCTGTGTTTATTACCTTTAATGGGTTCCCATTTCCTAGTCTTCCTGGGCACTGGTGGTGACCCCTGGGAAGGCTACTTCACCAGTGCCTTCCAGGGAGATTTTGATTCCTAACTGTGGGAGATTAGTGAAATGACGTACGGCTCATGACCGAGACGAGGTTGGCTCTGAGGAAGAGGTTGTGTCCTCAAAACGCGTTAGCCAGTTGGTCATCCAGGGTTTCATCGTATGGACTCAGATGTTGTTTGATTCATACATCTTGTTCAGTTTGACATGCCTGTGTTATTATGTCCATTGTGAGTATGATACCTATTTTGTTTCTTCAATAAATTATTTTAAACGATAATGCACTAGGTCGGTGCGCCCTTTTTCTGTTTCTCCATTTGTATCCGAGATGAGGCACATCATGCCATTCACATCATCTTGCAGATGTGCCATACCACACAATGTCTCTATCTCTTTTAATGATTTGTGTGTAAGGGATCCCAATTCATCCTATTACTTCACAATAGATTCTCGGTAGTAATTATTGGTAGCCACAGACCATGTGACCAGAACTGCCTAGGCTGGCAGTTGGGGAATGACAGTTTTTTTTAATTGATTGCAGAGAGAATTTCACTCCAATGCTACAAATGAGTTGCGGTTGCAGGTAATGTAGTTACATATTGATTCATGTATATTGTGAATTTTCATGACAGGTTCACTTTATCTCCACCTGATGAGGACGCTCTATTGAAATGTAATTTGTACGTGGAAAGGAGCAAACCTTTTTTAAAATTGAAACTTTGCCATGCTGACACCTTCATCACGATAAGACGGCAATCTGTCCGATTCGATTTGCTGCTCACTAAGTTTTATGAAAGTCTTAACTCACACCGGGCCGGTTCTGGGATCAATATTAAGGGAGTTCCTGCTCTCAAATGTGCAAAATAATGATATTTATCAAACAGAAGTTACCTTTCCATCTATTCCTTGTACTGATATAGCTCTGACATATACCATGGTGCTGTACAGAGAACACTGAGTCAGTCACATCAGTCCCAGCACCAGAAGAGCTGACACTCTAAAGTCCCCATGCAGTCATATGCTATTATTATTATTATTATAATACATTTACTGTATATAGCTCTGACATATACTGCAGTGCTGTACAGAGAACACCGAGTCAGTCACATCAGTCTCTGCACCAGAAGAGCTTACACTCTAATGACCCATCATTGTCACCCACTATTATTATTGTTATTATTATTATTATACATGTATATAGCTCTGACATATACCGCAGTGCTGTACAGAGAAAACTGAGCCAGTCACATCAGTCTCTGCACCAGAGGAGCTAACACTCCAACATTTCCATGCAGTCACGTGCTGTTATTATTATATATTTATATACAGAAGCTCTGACATATACTGTAGTGCTGTACAGGAAACTCTGAGTCAATCACATCAGTCTCTGCACCAGAAAAGCTTACACTCTAATATCCCCACAACAGTCACACACTATTTTTCATATAATTTTATATAGCAGTGACATATACCGCAGTGCTGTACAAACAACAGTGAGCCATTCACATCAGTCTCTGCACCATAGGAGCTTACACTCTAATGTCCAACCACAGTCACACACTGTTATTATACATTTATATAGCTCTGACATATACCACAGCGCTGTACAGAGAAAACTGAGCCAGTTACATCAGTCTCTGCACCAGAGGAGCTTACACTCTAATGTCCCACCACAGTCACACACTGTTATTATACATTATATAGCTCTGACATATACCACAATGCTGTACAGAAAACACTGAGCCAGTTTTGGCACCAAAGAGCTTGCACTCTAATGCCCCACTAAAGTCAGATGAAATTATTACACATTGATATAGCTCTGACATATACTGCATATCACATCAGTCTCTGTACCAGAGGAGCTTACACTCTAATGTCCCCCAACATTCACGCTATTATTATTATTATTATACAGGATTTATATATCGCCAACAGTTTGCTGAGCGCTGTACAAAATGATGATGATGATTATTATATGCTGTTATAGCTCCCATAATTCTGTCCAAACAAGTTCCTTTTAATGAAATGTTCGATATATCTTGTACTCAGATGACTCTTTACCGTAAAGCCTGCGCTTGTTTAACCGTCGCGGTGGAGGACTTGTTCGGTTTGTTTTTCTCTGATGTATTTCAAAGGTGTTAAACACAGTTTGAAGTGTTGTTATCTTCTAATGTGTGAAAATTAAAGACTTCAGGCAAGAAGGAAGGTTTTACAAGGTCATTGTCACTTTTATATTTTAAGCATTTTTGCTATCATGTAAAAAAATATATCTAAGTATTTATAAAGGATTAAAAAATTGTGATGTCATTGGTTTCTAGTGAACAGATAGGCCATGTTCTCATCTCAGTGATGTCACTGGTCTCTAGTGATGGATAGGCAATGTTCTCATGAATATGAAGGGTCTCGGTGATGTCACTGGTCTCTAGTGATGGATAGGCTGTGTTCTCATGAATATGAAGGGTCTCGGTGATGTCACTGGTCTCTAGTGAATGGATAGGCTGTGTTCTCATGAATATGAAGGGTCTCAGTGATGTCACTGGTCTCTAGTGAATGGATAGGCTGTGTTCTCATGAATATGAAGGGTATCAGTGATGTCACTGGTCTCTAGTGATGGATAGGCTGTGTTCTCATGAATATGAAGGGTCTCGGTGATGTCACTGGTCTCTAGTGATGGATAGGCAATGTTCTTATGAATATGAAGGGTCTCGGTGATGTCACTGGTCTCTAGTGAATGGATAGGCTGTGTTCTCATGAATATGAAGGGTCTCGGTGATGTCACTGGTCTCTAGTGAATGGATAGGCTGAGTTCTCATGAATATGAAGGGTCTCGGTGATGTCACTGGTCTCTAGTGATGGATAGGCTGCGTTCTCATGAATATGAAGGGTCTCGGTGATGTCACTGGTCTCTAGTGATGGATAGGCTGCGTTCTCATGAATATGAAGGGTCTCGGTGATGTCACTGGTCTCCAGTGATTGGATAGGCTGTGTTCTTATGAATATGAAGGGTCTCGGTGATGTCACTGGTCTCTAGTAATTGGATAGCCTGTGTTCTCATGAATATGAAGGGTCTCGGTGATGTCACTGGTCTCTAGTGATGGATAGGCTGAGTTCTCATTAATATGAAGGGTCTCGGTGATGTCACTGGTCTCTAGTGATGGATAGGTTGTGTTCTCATGAATATGAAGAGTTTCAGTGATGTCACTGGTCTCTAGTGATGGATAAATAGTGTTCTCATGAATATGAAGGGTCTCGGTGATGTCACTGGTCTCTAGTGATGGATAGGCTGTGTTCTCATGAATATGAAGGGTCTCGGTGATGTCAGTGGTCTCTAGTGAAAGGATAGGCTGTGTTCTCATGAATATGAAGGGTCTCGATGATGTCACTGGTCTCTAGTGATGAATAGGCTGTGTTCTCATGAATATGAAGGGTGCTGGTGATGTCACTGGACTAAAGTGATGGATAGGCTCTGTTGTTGGTGTAGCGGTGATGTCACTAGTCTCTAGTGATGGATAGGCTGTATTGTCATGAATATGAAGGGTCTCAGTGATGTCACTGGTCTCTAGTGAATGGATAGGCTGCGTTCTCATGAATATGAAGGGTCTCGGTGATGTCACTGGTCTCTAGTGATGGATAGGCTGTGTTCTCATGAATATGAAGAGTCTTGGTGATGTCACTGGTCTCTAGTGAATGGTTAGGCAATGTTCTTATGAGTATGAAGGGTCTCGGTGATGTCACTGGTCTCTAGTGAATGGATAGGCTGTGTTCTCATGAATATGAATGGTCTCGGTGATGTCACTGGTCTCTAGTGATGGGATAGGCTGTGTTCTCATGAATATGAAGGGTCTCAGTGATGTCACTGGTCTCTAGTGATTGGATAAGCTGTGTTCTCATGAATATGAAGAGTCTCGGTGATGTCAATGGTCTCTAGTGATGGATAGGCTGTGTTCTTATGAATATGAAGGGTCTCGGTGATGTCACTGGTCTCTAGTGATGGATAGGCTGTGTTCTTATGAGTGTGAAGGGTCTTGGTAATGTCACTGGTCTCCAGTGGAATGATTGGCTTCCTTCTGCTACTTTGCATGATAGTTAAATAAATCAATAGTAAAAAGCTTTTGCTAACGAAAGTCTGTGTGATCAGCTCCATCCATTCTTTATCATAAAGAAGAGCGCAGAAAGTAGAGACAGGAGATGTGTGAGATAATCCCTCGCCATCCATCCCCGGAATTAAAGCCTTGACGGATTCTGTGTGGGTCAGCGGTTCTGTAAAGCGCGGCAGTTTTTCAATTATAATGGGAACAGAAAGTGTTCAGAGACAATTTAAAACCGTCTTTTACAAATTACACAGAAAATGGGAGTTTTGTTTGACAGATTCACCATACATTAAGTAAAAAAACAGCTATAAATTGGGATATTCTGCTGGTTTCCATAAGAGCCCCTACGGAAATGCAGCCTAATAATTGGCTGAGATAACCTGGAATTTGCTGAGAGACCAGTTCTGCTGTAATTTGGCTCTTTACAATTCTAAAATATATGTGGGTTTGATGCAGCTCATTAACTCTTTAGTTGGAAAGCTGTGCCAAGGGTTACGGCACACCTCTTGCTTGTGATCTTTAGTTCAGTAGTCTCTGTGCGCCCTTTATCGAGTTTCCACCCACTTATGTCACATGGATATTTTTTAAAGTCTTTTTGTGGATATTTGTCATGAAGGGATGGATTTTAAACCTTGGAGAAAGCGTAATTTATAGACATAACTGCTGCTAACTGCAGTTTCCTCATCCTTTGGTCATATATTCAGTGTGATGTTTGGATTCTGGAATATGTCCAAATTTAGTAAAAAACCCTCTGCTGACTTTTGTACGTTACTTTCCTTAACCCAACTTTGGTCACATTTTCCAACACAGAGGAACTCTTCAAATAGCTTTCTGGCCTCAGGGAACCCCTGCTAAAAATGACTTTATCTACATATCATGATACATTAGTGTGATGGTCAGTGGGGGGAATGCTTCTTATACACTATATTGCCAAAAGTATTGGGCCAGCCCTCCAAATCATGTGATTCAGGTGTTCCAATCCCCTCCATGGACACAGGTGTATACAATCATCCCCTAGGCATGCAGACTGCTTCTACAAACATTTGTGAAAGAATGGGTCGCTCTCAGGAGCTCAGTGACTCCAAGCGTGGTCCCGTGATAGGTGGTCACCTGTGCAATAAGTCCATCCGTGACATTTCCTGGCTACTAAATATTCCACGCTCAACTGTTAGTGGGATTATAACAAAGTGGAAGCAACTGGGAACAACAGCAACTCAGCCACCAAGTGGTAGGCCATGTAAATTAACAGAGCGGGGTCAGCGCATGCTGAAACTTCATGTGGCCTTCAGATTAGCTCAACAACAGCGCGTAGAAAGCTTCCTGGAATGAATTTCCATGGTCAAGCAGCTGCATCCAAGCCTTAAGTGCAATTCAAAGTGTCGGATGCAGCGGTGTAAAGCATGCCAACACTGGACTCTAGAGCAGTGGAGACGTGTCCTCTGGAGTGACCAATCACGCTTCTCTGTCTGGCAAGCCGATGAACGTGTCTGTGTTTGGCAGTTGCCAGAAGAACGGTACTTGCCTGACTGCATTGTGCCAAGTGTAAAGTTTGGTGGAGGGGGGATTATGGTGTGGGGTTGTTTTTCAGGGGTTGGGGTTGGCCCCCTAGTTCCAGAGAAGGGAACTCTTAAGGCGTCAGCATACCAAGACATTTTGGACAATTTGGTGCTCCCAACATTGTGGGAACAATTTGGGGAAGTCCCCTTCCTGTTCCAACATGACTGCTCACCAGAGCACAAAGCAAGGTCCATAAAGACATGGAGGAGCCAGTTTGGGGTGGAGGAACTTGACTGTCCTGCACAGAGTCCTGACCTCAACCCCATAGAACACCTTTGGGATGAATTAGAGCGGAGACTGCGAGCCAGGCCTCCTCCCCCGACATCAGTGCCTGACCTCACAAATGTGCTTCTGGAAGAATGGTCCAACCTTCCCATAGACACCCTCCTAAACCTTGTGGACGGCCTTCCCAGAAGAGTTGAAGCTGTTATAGCTGCAAAGGGTGGGGCCAACTCAATATTGAACCCTACGGACTAAGACTGGGGGCCATTAAAGTTCATGTGTGTGGAAAGGCAGATGGCCCAATACTTTTCTCAGTATAGTGTAGATAGCTAAAAAGATCAATGGTGACAGTGGGCGCTTATCTGAGAGGCAGAAATTGCTCTTTGCTCAAGGAACCCTAAAGTTCTATGGAACCCTGGTTGAAAAACCCTGCTTTAACCAATAGAGATGAGCCGACTGCTTCTGATTAACTAGATTTCATGCTGAAAATAGCAAATTTACTGTATTCATAATGGCAAAATTTGAACAAATTTGAGAAAGTTTGGCAAAATTAGCTTATAGAAGAAGTTTACCTTAAACTACTGAATTAAACTCAAGGTTTCTGGATAATTTTACCCTGAATGGGCCCTTACTACATTTCAAAAGTTAACTGCTTATTTTGACTTGGAGAAATAGGGATAAGCATCCTCTTCTGCTCTCACACGCTCCCATGATGTAAGAGCCTCCCTCACATTTGGAGCTCCAGCACTCTAATTCAGATATCAGCATTGGGTCCTTGACATCCTTACATGGAATGCTGGACCTCCGGGGGCCTTATTGTCTTCATGACAATGGAGAGCTGTGACCATTCGAGCAGCTATGAGGAGTAGCTTTGGTTAACCAGTTCTGTGGAGAGGAGGAACCGTACAGGAACAAGGGATATGGGAAATATTTCATCTTATTCTAATCCCCCTGGACTAAATGAGCATTTACTTTTTGCAGTTCAGGAGAGAGTGGGTGTCTTACTACAAGGTTATATTCTACAGTAAAATGGAGTTCAACATTAAAGCTAAAAGTAATCAGTTTTCCTAACTTTAAGTCCTTTTTGTTGTGTGATATGGCTTTGTTCGTAAACAAAGCCATGTCAGTGATATCAGAGTGGTGGAGCTCCAATTTTGAGGGAGGCTCTTATTATTTAAAAGGCTTGCTGTGGTATGGCAACTCTTTAATGCCCGGTAGATCCTTCATAAGGTTCTAGGGATAGTCTTTTTATGTGGAGTGAAAGGATGAGAAAGCTAGACCTTGGGAGTCAATCTTGGTATAATTTTTTTATTTGCCACAAAATATCTATCGAAAATTGACATTCAACACATTCTTGGTATTATTCAGGAGTCCAGCTTTACTGGGTTTAGTGTGCAGGGAAAATCTGGATAAGTTGTATGAGTGGGGGGGTCTGGACTATGCCAGGTTTTTGGGCATGGCCTACTTTCGCCTGTGTATGTTGGGTTTCCATTGGCTGTGTGTTCATGCTCATCAATGCCCGGGACCAGACATGGACATTTATGCATCATGTGCGAGAGACATAATAGGAGTGCTCCAACCAGAGTCGAGCCTTGCAACGCATGTAGCTGTGTTATCCCAAGAGTTCCTCTGTAAATGTTCTGTCCCTTGTCACAAAACTATACAGTATATACTGATATACTATATCTCTGTTAGTATTGCTTTTAGGAGGGACACTGCAGAGCCTGTGCCCTCTCCGCCAGTCCAGCATACCTCTCTCAGTGACAGAAAGGGATCCCGCCGAGCACCTGAATGGACCCCATGCGTGCTTTGAGTTAACTCTTTACACTCTCCTGTACCATATGGCTAGGCCATGGGTCTTCGTAACGCAGGCTTGGTTTCTAACTCAGGGAACCGACCACTGGGGAGAAAGTTAGTGCCCTTCCCCCACACACACACACTACAGAAGAACCCTCCACCCCCGCCAGGTACCATACTTATTAACCGGCTGCTGTATACTTTGCACTAGTTCTGGTCACCCATAGCGATGGCATTTCTCCTTGACTTGACTAGTTGAGTTAACTTTTAGGAGTGACCCTTCTTCATACCATATACATGCTTTACAGACCCTTTACTGTAAAGGGTCTGTTGGGTTGAGATCTGGTGACTGTGGAGGCCATTGGAGTACAGTGATCTCATTGTCATGTTCAGGAAACCAGTTGGAGATGATTTCAGCTTTGTGACATGGTGCATTATCCTGCTGGAAGGAGCCATCAGAAGATGGGGACACTCTAGTCATAAAGGGATGGACATGGTCAGCAACAATACTCAAGTAGGCCATGGCATTTAAACAATGCTCAGTTAGTTAAGGGTTCCCAAAGTGTGCCAAGAAAATCTCCCCCACACCATGACACCACCACCAGAATAAACCGTTGATACAAGGCAGGTTGGATCCATGCTGTCATGTTGTTTACACCAAATTTTGACCCTACCACCTGAATCTCGCAGCTGAAATCAAGAGTCATGAGACCAGGTAATGTTTTTACAATCTTCTATTGTCCAATTTTGGTGAGCCTGTGCGACTTGTACCTTCTGTTTCCTGTTCTCAGCTGAGAGGAGTGGCACCCGGTGTGGTCTTCTGCTGCTGTAGCCCATCTGGTTCAAGGTTCAATGTGTTGTGCATTCAAAGATGGTATTCTGCATACATCGGTTGTAATGAGTAGTTATTTGAGTTATTGTTGCCTTTCTATCATCTCAGACCAGTCTGCCCATTCTCCTCCGACCTCTGACATCCTCAAGGCATTTCCCTCCACGCAACTGCCGCTCACTGGATATTTTCTCTTTTCAGACCATTCTCTGTAAACCCTAGAGGTGGTTGTGCGTGAAAATCCCAGTAGATCAGCAGTTTTTGAAATACTCAGACCAGCCCGTCTGGCACCAACAACTATGCCACATTCAAAGTTACTTAAATCCCCTTTCTCCCCTATTCTGGTTCTCAGTTTGAACTTCAGCAAGTCGTCTTCACCACATCTAGATGCATAAATGCATTGAGTTGCTGCCATGTGATTGGCTGATTAGCAGTTTGTGTTACCAAGCAATTGAACAGGTGGACCTAATAAAGTGACTGGTGAGTGTGTAACCCTTAGAAACCAATTTAAACCCATTTTACCTTTAACCGCTTGCCATCTGGCTGCTGTACATATACGGCTGGATGGTGGCAGTCCAGAGGCGGGTTGATGTTCATAAATGGCGCCTGCCTTTTTAGATTGTGCGCCAGGGGCAGACTGACAACTCATGGGGCCCCCGGGCAATAGGGGATCATGGGGCCCCTGTGTCCTTGCCAAAACTCCAAAAAGCCTATGAAAAAGGTACCAGGGGCATCTCATGGGGCCCCCAACTGACCCCGGGCCCTCGGGCAGTTTTCAAATGGTCAGTCCGCCCCTGCTGTGCGCGATCCTTGGGAGCACGCAGCACTGCGATCCGGTGCCCGCTGTCTCCTCCGGACACAGTGGAACACCAATCGTCGTACGGGACGGTATCATTGATCACATGCAGAGTGGTAAGCAAGATGTCACTTATGACATCATTGCTTACGACGTGTGAAATCTGCGAATAATCACAGAGGTCACATGGTACAGGGCTATTCACAACAGCCTTGACCAATCACAGCTCTCACAGTAGTTCTCAATGGCTGCAAGAATGCAGACAGAGAGGAGAAATGATTGCTTTTACAGCCTTTATGGGTGTAAAAGCAATCGGTGTAAAAAAAAAAAAAAAAAACTTCATCACCCCCCACAAGTAGTACAGTGTCACCATGGTGACACTGTACTGCTAGGGTGACAGTATGTAAAAAAAAAAAACATAAATAATAATATATAAAAAAAAAAAAAATGTAAAACAAAATTTAAAAAAATTATAATTTTTGGTTATTTTTTTTTTTACTAAAAAGATAACTCAATAAATTTTGGCCAAGATTTATGATGAAATATAATATATTTGCAAAATTTTATAAGAAAAACACTTTTTAAAAAAGATTTTTGGACTTTTTCAATTATATAGCAAAAAAATAAAATACCACCAAAATAAAGGTTTATCTGTCTCAAAAAAATGCTAAAAAATTCATATGGGTGCAGTGTTGCATGACTGCGCAATTGTCATTCAAAGTGTGATAGCGCTGAAAGCTGAAAATTGGCCTGGACAGGAAGGGGGGGAAAGTGTCTGGACTGGAAGGGGGGGAAAGTGTCCGGACTGGAAGGGGGGGAAAGTGTCCGGACTGGAAGGGGGGGAAAGTGTCCGGACTGGAAGGGGGGGAAAGTGTCCGGACTGGAAGGGGGGGAAAGTGTCCGGACTGGAAGGGGGTGAAAGTGTCCGGACTGGAAGGGGGGGGGGAGTGTCCGGACTGGAAGGGGGTGAAAGTGTCCGGACTGGAAAGGGGGAAAGTGTCCGGACTGGAAGGGGGGGAAAGTGTCCAGACTGGAAGGGGGTGAAAGTGTCCAGACTGGAAGGGGGGTGAAAGTGTCCGGACTGGAAGGGGGTGAAAGTGTCCGGACTGGAAGGGGGGTGAAAGTGTCCGGACTGGAAGGTAGGGAAAGTGTCCGGACTGGAAGGGGGTGAAAGTGTCCAGACTGGAAGGGGGGTGAAAGTGTCCGGACTGGAAGGGGGTGAAAGTGTCTGGACTGGAAGGGGGTGAAAGTGTCCAGACTGGAAGGGGGGTGAAAGTGTCCGGACTGGAAGGGGGTGAAAGCGTCCGGACTGGAAGGGGGGGGGAAAGTGTCTGGACTGGAAGGGGGTGAAAGTGTCCGGACTGGAAGGGGGTGAAAGTGTCCAGACTGGAAGGGGGGTGAAAGTGTCCGGACTGGAAGGGGGTGAAAGCGTCCGGACTGGAAGGGGGTGAAAGCTTCCGGACTGGAAGGGGGGAAAGTGTCCGGACAGGAAGGGGGTGAAAGTGTCCAGAGTCGAAGGGGGTGAAAGTGTCCGGACAGGAAGGGGGGGAAAGTGTCTGGACTGGAAGGGGGTGAAAGTGTCCAGAGTGGAAGGGGGGGAAAGTGCTCAGACTGGAAGGGGGTGAAAGTGTCCGGACTGGAAGGGGGGAAAGTGTCCGGACTGGAAGGGGGGGAAAGTGTCCGGACTGGAAGGGGGGGAAAGTGTCCGGACTGGAAGGGGGTGAAAGTGTCCGGACTGGAAGGAGGGGAAAGCGTCCGGACTGGAAGGGGGTGAAAGCGTCTGGACTGGAAGGTGGTGAAAGTGTCCGGACTGGAAGGAAGGGAAAGCGTCCGGACTGGAAGGAAGGGAAAGCGTCCGGACTGGAAGGGGGTGAAAGTGTCCGGACTGGAAGGGGGTGAAAGTGTCCGGACTGGAAGGGGGTAGAAAGTGTCCGGACTGGAAGGGGGGTAAAGTGTCCGGACTGGAAGGGGGGGAAAGTGTCCGGACTGGAAGGGGGGTGAAAGTGTCCGGACTGGAAGGGGTGGAAAGTGTCCGGACTGGAAGGGGGAGAAAGTGTCCAGAGTGGAAGGGGGTGAAAGTGTCCGGACTGGAAGGGGGGGAAAGTGTCCGAACTGGAAGGGGGGGAAAGTGTCCGGACTGGAAGGGGGTGAAAGTGTCCGGACTGGAAGGGGGTGAAAGTGTCCAGAGTGGAAGGGGGTGAAAGTGTCCGGACTGGAAGGGGGGGAAAGTGTCTGGACTGGAAGGGGGGGAAAGTGTCCGGACTGGAAGGGGGGGAAGTGTCCAGACTGGAAGGGGGGTGAAAGTGTCCGGACTGGAAGGGGGTGAAAGTGTCCGGACTGGAAGGGGGTGAAAGTGTCCAGACTGGAAGGGGGGTGAAAGTGTCCGGACTGGAAGGGGGTGAAAGTGTCCGGACTGGAAGGGGGTGAAAATGTCCGGACTGGAAGGGGGGGGAAAGTGTCCAGACTGGAAGGGGGGAAAGTGTCCGGACTGGAAGGAGGGGAAAGTGTCCGGACAGGAAGGGGGGGGAAGTGTCTGGACTGGAAGGGGGGGAAAGTGTCCGGACAGGAAGCGGGGGAAAGTGTCCGGACTGGAAGGGGATGAAAGTGTCCGGACAGGAAGGGGGGGGAAAGTGTCCGGACTGGAAGTGGTTAAAAAACCCCCACTCTGGTCACCCCCCTTGAGTGCAGTACATTTCAACAAAAAGGGGAAACTATGCTGATATCTCCCATTTTTTACCCAAATTTTAGACTAATGGAAAATCTTCATTTTTTTCCCATCCATGCAGCAGATGTACATCCCTCACATACATAAATACTGACAGCTCTGCATGTATATAAATTATTGACTCTATTTTTTGGAATTGTGAGATGTTTTGTTTTTCCATAGCATCACATGGGAGCGAAGAGCACCTGTTATCCACCATATTGCACCCAGATGCCAGAGCGTGAACAGCCCTGCAGAGACAGCCAGCGCTTCGGGGAAACTTCTCGAATGCCTATTAAATCGACACAGTTTGTACTTCATCCCAGCTTGTCCTCAAAGAACTGACTAGCAAAAAAAAAATGAGGAAAAACAGATTTTAATTACAAACCTTTTTATTGTGCTCTCAAAATAACAGTTTAGCAGCTTTTCTAATATCTGTCCTTTTTTTTTTTTTTAATAATTTTATCGCTCAGGGAATAATCCTGGTTACCGCTGCAGTTAATAATCTCATTTCTAAGTAAAAATGGGTCACACCAGTAGGTCAGGTTAGTAATTTGCTATCGGGCCAGAGAATCCCAGGAGGAGAGGTGAGATTATTGGCACAATTATTCTGCAAAAAAAAAAATGGTCCAGCGCCCGCCATCTTTATTAAGGCCAGCAGATGGCGGTAAGGAACACCCCCAGGGCATGACCTTCTGGCTGCTGGCGCCACTCCAGGAAGCGCAGGGAATTGCTTCCAGGTCAGCCCGCTAATTAATTAAAAAGTGAAACATTGTATTTAATTAGAATTTTTTTCCTTTTTTTCAGACTTGAATTTTACACTCCGATGTTGACTTTTCATGAGATTCTGCAGCAAAAAACTTGCTGCACACCAGATGAAAGATTTCTTTTTGCCTGGAGCTTCTAATATGTACCATGACACCTTCACATGCTATGTTTGTGCTGTAGGAGCGCTGAATCCGATGGAGACGAGTTATAACATAGTGGGTGGTTTGTGGTCCTAGAGTAGGGGTCTCCAAACTGCTGCCCACGGGCCAGATGTGGCCCTTTTCTTACTTTATCTGGCCCTTGGGGCACTATTTCTTCCACTGATACAAGCCACTATATCTACCATTGACACCAAAGACAAGGCATTATTCTTCCCACTGACACCAAAGATGGGGTACTATTCCTGCCAATGACACCACTGATGGGCACTATTCCTGCCAATGACACCACTGATGGGCACTATTCCTGCCAATGACACCATCGATGGGGCACTATTCTTCCCACTGACACCAACAATGGGGAACTATTCCTCCCACTGAAACCAGAGATGGGGCACTATTCCTCCCACTGACACCAACAATGGGGCACTATTCCTCCCACTGACACCAATGATGGGGCACTATTCCTCCCACTGACACCAACGATGGGGCACTATTCCTCCCACTGAAAACAGAGATGGGGCACTATTCCTCCCACTGACACCAACAATGGGGCACTATTCCTCCCACTGAAAACAGAGATGGGACACTATTCCTTCTACTGACACCAACAATGGGGCACTATTCCTCCCACTGACCCCAATTATGCGGCACTATTCCTCCCACTGATACCAGTGATGGAGCACTATTCCTCCCACTGACACCAATGATGGGACACTATTCCTCCCATTGACACCAATGATGCGGCACTATTCCTCCCACTAATACCAATGATAGGGCACTATTCCTCCCACTGGCACCAATGATGGGACACTATTCCTCCCACTGATACCAATGATGGGGCACTATTCCTCCCACTGATACCAATGATGGGGCACTATTCCTCCCACTGACACCAACGATTGGGCACTATTCCCGCCACTGACACCAATGATGGGGCACTATTCCTGCTGATAACACCAATGATGGGGCACTATTTCCCCCACTGACACCAAATATGTAATTTTTTTTACTCCCACTGATGCCAGAGCAATATCTACTCCCACTGGCCCTTGGGGCATTATTCCTCCCACTGATATGAGCCACTATATCTTCCATTGACACCAAAGACGGTACTATTCCCCCCACTGATACCAATGATGGGGCACTATTCCTCCCACTGACACCAATGAGGGGGCACTATTCCTCCCACTGATACCAATGATGGGGCACTATTCCTCCCACTGACACCAATGAGGGGGCACTATTCCTCCCACTGACACCAATGATGGGACACTATTCCTCTCACTGACACCAATGATGGGGCACTATTCCTCCCACTGACACCAATGATGGGGCACTATTCCTCCCACTGACACCAATGATGGGACACTATTCCTCCCACTGACACCAATGAGGGGGCACTATTCCTCCCACTGACACCAATGATGGGACACTATTCCTCTCACTGACACCAATGATGGGGCACTATTCCTCCCACTGACACCAATGATGGGACACTATTCCTCCCACTGACACCAATGAGGGGGCACTATTCCTCCCACTGACACCAATGATGGGGCATTATTCCTCCCACTGATACCAATGATGGGGCACTATTCCTCCCACTGACACCAATGATGGGGCACTATTCCTCCCACTGACACCAACGATGAGGCACTATTCCTCCCACTGACACCAATGATGGGGCACTATTCCTCCCACTGACACCAATGATGGGGCACTATTCCTCCCACTGACACCAACGATGGAGCACTATTCCTCCCACTGACACCAACGATGGGGCACTATTCCTTCCACTGACACTAATGATGGGGCACTATTCCTCCCACTGATACCAATGATGGGGCACTATTCCTCCCACTGACACCAATGATGGGGCACTATTCCTCCCACTGACACCAATGATGGGGCACTATTCCTCCCACTGACACCAATGATGGGGCACTATTCCTCCCACTGACACCAACGATGAGGCACTATTCCTCCCACTGACACCAATGATGGGGCACTATTCCTCCCACTGACACCAATGATGGGGCACTATTCCTCCCACTGACACCAATGATGGAGCACTATTCCTCCCACTGACACCAACGATGGGGCACTATTCCTTCCACTGACACCAATGATGGGGCACTATTCCTCCCACTGATACCAATGATGGGGCACTACTCCTCCCACTGACATCAATGATGGGGCACTATTCCTCCCACTGATACCAATGATGGGGCACTACTCCTCCCACTGATACCAATGATGGGGCACTATTCCTCCCACTGACACCAATGATGGGGCACTATTCCTCCCACTGATACCAATGATGGGGCACTATTCCTCCCACTGACATCAATGATGGGGCACTATTCCTCCCACTGATACCAATGATGGGGCACTACTCCTCCCACTGACACCAATGATGGGGCACTATTCCTCCCACTGACACCAATGATGGGGCACTATTCCTCCCACTGACACCAATGATGGGACACTATTCCTCCCACTGACACCAATGATGGGGCACTATTCCTCCCACTGACATCAATGATGGGGCACTATTCCTCCCACTGACACCAATGATGGGGCACTATTCCTATTCCTGACACAAACCTTTTTATTGTGCTCTCAAAATAACAGTTTAGCAGCTTTTCTAATATCTGTCCTTTTTTTTCACCTACATCTACATTCTGAACTGGCCCCAAAGTGATCGCTTTAGCATGCCTTAAAGTGAAACTTTGTAATTATTCCTCCTCTTTGCTTCTGCTGAAAGTATTGCACTGGCTGGATGGGCTGTTGCATTACTCATGCTCCAGTGACGTATGTGCAGGCCAGTCACAGTATATAGCAATGATATACATTTTTTTTCAAAAAGCTGCACCTTTTATCATTAAAAAAGCCTCCCTTTAACTCCAGTGACCTTTCCCAGGCTGAGATGATGTCGTTAGTCTGCTGCAGGCAGGTGGAAGCATTTCCTCAGTCCCCCCCCCCCCCCCCCCCCCCCCCGTGATCAGACTGCAACATTGTAACTGTGTAGAAAGTCACAAGGTGACTGCAGCAGGGGCTGATTTGTGTCATACATCTGTGAACACAACCAAGAACTGCACAGACGCATGACTGTGTCATCTCTGAGCCGGCATCTCCTTCCAGGCAGTAGATGTTGCCTGAACAAAGATGGCGCCATCCTTCTGGAGAGGAAAGCATATGTAGGTGTTGTCAGGGAGAGTCCTGTGACCTCTGTGAGAGGTAATACATACCTGGAAGGGGGACAGTGACACCTTACTTAGCCTAGTGCATGTAAACACGGTGTCAGGTCCAGTTTAAAGATCTTCCCTGTGTCCTTGACTTGCCCCTGCAGTGAAGTGTCAGCACTGTGCACGAGGGAAAATGAGCGCTGACAGATGAGCTCCCAGCGATGGGATCCCACTGACGGAACACAAGTCCTCGTTTTATTGAGATTGATGTTGTCCTTCTTGGCGGGATTCTTCAGCGCGGCTCCCGGCGGCTACAAGCCTCCAAATGTCATTCAAAGTCAAATGCAATTGTCTAGCAGCCGCGGCACTGCGCTCCTCGCCCCTTCAGGCACAATGAGCCCCTGCTCCTCATTCCCCGACTCTGAATTCTGCTTCATTCTCCCTCCCTGCCGGGTCTCCTCTGTAGGTCTGCAGGGGATACAGGGGGGGGCAATGGCGCCCCCTAATTCTGGGCACCTTCTGCTTTACTTTTATTGGCTCCCGTGAACTTAAAGTGTTACTAAACCCCCCACAGTACAATCAGTCTGTAGATGCAGTAAAGCATGCTTGTTATACTCACTGTGGAACCTAAGGGGTTAATCCTCCGCATTGTTTAACAACGCTGTTTGATCCTGTCTTCTCTGATCCTTCCCTTCTTCTAGTGTCTCCCTTTTATCTCCTTATACGACATAATGTGTGGAGTCACTCTGCGCATGCTCAGTTTGGTGTGTATTTCTAGAGAGATTTTTTTTTTTCTTGGGAGAGTGCATATGATCACCACAGGGCTGTCCAGACAGAGGTCAGGGGTTCTGCATCTTCGTAGAGCAGAATGAAAACGTCTCCTACAAACTTTAATTCTGGGCACCTTCTGCTTTACTTTTATTGACTCCCATGATCTTAAAGTGTTACTGAACCCCCAACAGTACAATCAGTCTGTATATACAGTAAAGCATGCTTGTTATACTCACTGTGGGACCTAAGGGGCTAATTCTCTGCATTGTGTAAAAAGGCTGTTTGATCCTGTCTTCTCTCCTTCTTCCAATGCCCCCCTTTTATTTCCTGGTAATGCATATCGTGTGGAGTCACTCTGCACATGCTCAATTTGGTGTTTATTGCTAGAGAGTTTTTTTTTTCTTGGGAGAGTGCATGTGATCGCCACAGGGCCAATCAGCATTGTCCAGACAGAGGGTCAGGGGTTCTGCGTCTTCCTAGAGCAGAATGAAAACTCCTCCTACAAGCTTTAAAGTGTTCCTAAACCCTCGATAGTAAAATCAGTCTGTAGATGCAGTAAAGCATGCTTGTTATACTCACTGTGGAACCTAAGGGGTTAATCCTCTGCATTGTGTAAAAACACTGTTTGATCCTGTCTTCTCTGATCCTCCCCTTCTTCCATTGTCTCTGACTCATCTCCTGATAACACAGAGTCTTTGGAGTCACTCTGCACATGCTCAGTTTGGTGTGTATTGCTAGAGTTTTTTTTTTCTTGGGAGAGTGCATGTGATCATCACAGGGTCAATCAGCACCCTCCAGACAGAGGTCAAGGGTTCTGCATCCTCCTAGAGCAGAATGAAAACTTCTTTTACAAGCTTTAACCGCTTCCTGGCCACCCTATAGCAAAAATACTGCAACCGGGGCGGCACGGGGGCGCAAAATCACGCATATATACGTGATTTTGTGTTTCCGGGAAGGGGGTGCGTGCGAGCTGCCCCCGTGCCCTTCTTGCGCCGTCATTCGCGGCCTTGGCTGTCAATCGCCGGCACCTGTTGATTACCGAGGATCTCAGATGGGGGGAGAACTGTTTTGTTTACTAACAGTTCTCCTCCCTGTCATCTCGGGCACACTGCTTTGGATGGCTGTGCACAGAATATGGGATATAAACAGGACTTTTTTTTAGCAGGAACGCGCGGGAACGCAGTTCCGACACCTCCAGCACCTATTGTATGGAATGGCATGGGGTGCTGGATGTACTCTAAGGTCTATTGATGCTGGCTGCTGAGAGTTCTAGGGGATTTTTGTTTGTTGCATGGTGATCTATTGTTGCTAGTGGGGGATCTATTGTTGCTGGCGGGTAACTTTTCAGGGATCTACTGGTGGAGGGAGAGGTCTGTTGTTGCTGGCTGCTGGAAAGTCTTGGTGCTGGCTGCTGGAAAGTCTTGGTGCTGGCTGCTGGAAAGTCTTGGTGCTGGCTGCTGGAAAGTCTTGGTGCTGGCTGCTGGGAGATCTGTTGGTGCTGTTGAAGCTGTTATAGCTGCAAAGGGCGGGGCCAACTCAATATGGAACCTTACGGACTAAGACTGGGGGGCCATTATAGGTGATGTGTGTGGAAAGGCCGGCCGCCAGGGGTGGACTGACTATAAGGAAATTCGGGCACTGCCCGAGGGCCCGGGGTCAGTAGGGGGCCCCATGAGATGCCCCTGGCACCTTTTTCATAGGCTTTTTTGAGTTTGGGCAAGGACACAGGGGCCCCATGATCCCCTATTGCCCGGGGGGTCCCATGAGTTGTCAGTCCGCCCCTGCCGGCCGCCCAATACTTTTGGTAATATAGTGTATATATTTATGTGTTTTATGTACGGGGCAGCACATTGGCTAAATGGTTAGCACTTCCGCCTGGCAGTACTCGGGTCGTTGGTTCAAATACCAACCATGGCACCACCTGCCTGGAGTTTGCATGTTCTCCCTGTGCCTGCGTGGGTTTCCTCCGGGTACTCTGGTTTCCTCTCACTCTCCAAAGACATGCTGGTAGGTTAATTGGCTCCTGTCTAAATTGTCCCTAGTATGTGTATGTATGAATGTGAGTTAGGGACCTTAGATTGTACGCCCCTTGAGGGTTAGGGACCTTAGATTGTACACCCCTTGAGGGTCAGGGACCTTAGATTGTACACCCCTTGAGGGTTAGGGACCTTAGTTTGTACGCCCCTTGAGGGTCCGGGACCTTAGATTGTACGCCCCTTGAGGGTTAGGGACCTTAGATTGTACGCCCCTTGAGGGTTAGGGACCTTAGATTGTACGCCCCTTGAGGGTCCGGGACCTTAGATTGTACGCCCCTTGAGGGTCCGGGACCTTAGATTGTACGCCCCTTGAGGGTTAGGGACCTTAGATTGTACGCCCCTTGAGGGTTAGGGACCTTAGATTGTACGGCCCCTTGAGGGTCCGGGACCTTAGATTGTACGCCCCTTGAGGGTCAGGGACCTTAGATTGTACGCCCCTTGAGGGTCAGGGACCTTAGATTGTACGCCCCTTGAGGGTCAGGGACCTTAGATTGTACGCCCCTTGAGGGTCAGGGACCTTAGATTGTACGCCCCTTGAGGGTCAGGGACCTTAGATTGTACGCCCCTTGAGGGTCAGGGACCTTAGATTGTACGCCCCTTGAGGGTCAGGGACCTTAGATTGTATGCTCCTCGGGGGCGGGGACTGATGTGAGTGTACAATATATATGGAAAGCGTGAAGTAAATTGATGGCGATAGATAAGTACAATAAATGTATTGAATTTATTACTAGTATTAGAATTGATAGTGCAGCACATTTTTAATTTACTAATTTTTTATACTTTTATACTCCTGGATGCGGCCAGCTTGGGTAGAGGGTAGTATATAATAAATATTTAAAAAGTATATACTGTATATATATATATACGTTCTGTGTCAGCACAGTGCACTATACCCAGCTACGTCCCATTTAGCAATAACAAATATCCGACCGCCGTCCCGTGTACACGGCATATCTCAGCACCAATTAGGCAGCGGTACAAAACGCCGACGTTCTAGCCCGTGGCGGCAGACGGAGGAGACCAGCGCGGGAATGGAAGGAGCGGGTCGCCGGTGCGCGGAAATAAAGTTGTTTTTCTGTTTTACGTAAGGGAAGCCGCAGCTTGAATGTGTCGAAAAACAAATGGCTTTAATTACGCGGCGCGTGCTGTAACTGCGCGGCGTTATTGCGGGTTGTTTTTCATCGTCCTTGTCGCGCGTCCAACGATGGAACCTTGGAACGGTCCAAAGCGCGGACGGCCTGCCCGGGCAGAAGGAGAGAGGATCTTACCCCAGCGCCGGCGCTGCATTGTTCTGCCAAGAAGCTTGGAGATGGAAGGGTTACCTTGTTCCTGACGCAGCTGCCGGAGAGCGGAATGAAAT